>NW_027650328.1:0-106466 GCF_965287045.1 Carcharhinus amblyrhynchos | reverse complement strand
GACACCGAGACACAGAGACTCAGAGACTCAGAGGACTCAGGAGACACCGAGACACCGAGACACAGAGACACCGAGACTCAGAGACGTCAGAGACTCAGAGACACAGAGAAGAGACTCATCGAGTATGACACCGAGACACCGAGACTCAGAGACTCAGAGACTCAGAGACACCGAGACACCGAGACACAGAGACTCAGAGACTCAGAGACACAGAGACACCGAGACTCAGAGACTCAGAGACACCGAGACACCGAGACACAGAGACTCAGAGACTCAGAGACACCGAGACACCGAGACTCAGAGACACCGAGACGCAGAGACACAGAGACTCAGAGACACCGAGACACAGAGACACCGAGACGCAGAGACTCAGAGACTCAGAGACACCGAGACACCGAGACTCAGAGACTCAGAGACACCGAGACACCGAGACGCAGAGACTCAGAGACTCAGAGACACCGAGACACCGAGACGCAGAGACTCAGAGACTCAGAGACACCGAGACACCGAGACTCAGAGACTCAGAGACACCGAGACACCCAGAGACTCAGAGACTCAGAGACACCGAGGAACCGAGACACCGAGACGCAGAGACTCAGAGACTCAGAGACACCGAGACACCGAGACACAGAGACTCAGAGACACCGGAGACACCGAGACGCAGAGACTCAGAGACTCAGAGACACCGAGACACCGAGACGCAGAGACTCAGAGACTCAGAGACACCGAGACACCGAGACACAGAGACTCAGAGACACCGAGACACCGAGACGCAGAGACTCAGAGACTCAGAGACACCGAGACACCGAGACACCGAGACACCAGAGACGCAGAGACTCAGAGACACAGAGACACCGAGACACAGAGACTCAGAGACACCGAGACACCGAGACACCGAGACTCAGAGATCACCGAGACACCGAGACACCGAGACACAGAGACTCAGAGACTCAGAGACACCGAGACACAGAGACTCAGAGACTCAGAGACACCGAGACACCGAGACGCAGAGACTCAGAGACTCAGAGACACCGAGACACCGAGACACAGAGACTCAGAGACTCAGAGACACCGAGACACCGAGACACAGAGACTCAGAGACTCAGAGACTCAGAGACACCGAGACACCGAGACGCAGAGACTCAGAGACTCAGAGACACCGAGACACCGAGACACAGAGACTCAGAGACACCGAGACACCGAGACGCAGAGACTCAGAGACTCAGAGACTCAGAGACACCGAGACACCGAGACGCAGAGACTCAGAGACTCAGAGACACCGAGACACCGAGACACAGAGACTCAGAGACACCGAGACACCGAGACGCAGAGACTCAGATACTCAGAGACTCAGAGACACAGAGACTCAGAGACTCAGAGACACCGAGACACCGAGACACAGAGACTCAGAGACACCGAGACACCGAGACGCAGAGACTCAGAGACCACCGAGACGCAGAGACGCAGAGACTCAGAGACACCGAGACACCGAGACGCAGAGACTCAGAGACACCGAGACACCGAGACGCAGAGACTCAGAGACTCAGAGACACCGAGACACCGAGACACAGAGACACAGAGACTCAGAGACACCGAGACTCCGAGACTCAGTGACTCAGAGACTCAGAGACTCAGAGACACCGAGACACCGAGACACAGAGACTCAGAGACTCAGAGACACCAAGACACAGAGACGCAGAGACTCAGAGACTCAGAGACACCGAGACACAGAGACTCAGAGACACCGAGACACCGAGACGCCAGAGACTCAGAGACTCAGAGACTCAGAGACACCGAGACACCGAGACGCAGAGACTCAGAGACTCAGAGACTCAGAGACACCGAGACACCGAGACACAGAGACTCAGAGACTCAGAGACACCGAGACACAGAGACGCAGAGACTCAGAGACTCAGAGACACCGAGACACCGAGACACAGAGACTCAGAGACACCGAGACACCGAGACGCAGAGACTCAGAGACCCTGAGACTCAGAGACACCGAGACACCGAGACGCAGAGACTCAGAGACTCCGAGACACCGAGACACCGAGACACAGAGACTCAGAGACTCAGAGACACCGAGACACCGAGACGCAGAGACTCAGAGACTCAGAGACTCAGAGACACCGAGACACCGAGACACAGAGACTCAGAGACTCAGAGACACCGAGACACCGAGACGCAGAGACTCAGAGACTCAGAGACACCGAGACACCGAGACACAGAGACTCAGAGACACCGAGACACCGAGACGCAGAGACTCAGAGACTCAGAGACACCGAGACATCGAGACGCAGAGACTCAGAGACTCAGAGACACCGAGACACCGAGACACAGAGACTCAGAGACACCGAGACACCGAGACGCAGAGACTCAGAGACTCAGAGACACCGAGACACCGAGACACCGAGACGCAGAGACTCAGAGACTCAGAGACACCGAGACACCGAGACACAGAGACTCAGAGACACCGAGACACCGAGACACAGACACAGAGACTCAGAGACTCAGAGACACCGAGACACCGAGACACCGAGACGCAGAGACTCAGAGACTCAGAGACACCGAGACACCGAGACTCAGAGACTCAGAGACACCGAGACCCGAGACCAGAGACACCGAGACACCGAGACGCAGAGACTCAGAGACTCAGAGACACCGAGACACCGAGACACCGAGACTCAGAGACACCGAGACACCGAGACGCAGAGACTCAGAGACTCAGAGACACCGAGACACCGAGACACAGAGACTCAGAGACTCAGAGACTCAGAGACGCAGAGACTCAGAGACACCGAGACACCGAGACGCAGAGACTCAGAGACTCAGAGACACCGAGACACCGAGACACAGAGACACAGAGACTCAGAGACACCGAGACACCGAGACGCAGAGACTCAGAGACTCAGAGACTCAGAGACACCGAGACACCGAGACACAGAGACTCAGAGACTCAGAGACACCGAGACACAGAGACTCAGAGACTCAGAGACACCGAGACACCGAGACACAGAGACTCAGAGACTCAGAGACACCGAGACACCGAGACGCAGAGACTCAGAGACTCAGAGACTCAGAGACACCGAGACACCGAGACGCAGAGACTCAGAGACTCAGAGACACCGAGACACCGAGACTCAGAGACTCAGAGACACCGAGAAACAGAGACGCAGAGACTCAGAGACTCAGAGACACCGAGACACCGAGACACAGAGACTCAGAGACACCGAGACACCGAGACGCAGAGACTCAGAGACTCAGAGACTCAGAGACACCGAGACACCGAGACGCAGAGACTCAGAGACTCAGAGACACCGAGACACCGAGACACAGAGACTCAGAGACACCGAGACGCAGAGACTCAGAGACTCAGAGACTCAGAGACACCGAGACACCGAGACACAGAGACTCAGAGACACCGAGACACCGAGACGCAGAGACTCAGAGACTCAGAGACACCGAGACACCGAGACGCAGAGACTCAGAGACTCAGAGACACCGAGACACAGAGACTCAGAGACACCGAGACACCGAGACGCAGAGACTCAGAGACTCAGAGACACCGAGACACCGAGACGCAGAGACTCAGAGACTCAGAGACACCGAGACACCGAGACACAGAGACTCAGAGACACCGAGACACCGAGACACAGAGACTCAGAGACTCAGAGACACCGAGACACCGAGACGCAGAGACTCAGAGACTCAGAGACACCGAGACACCGAGACTCAGAGACACCGAGACACCGAGACGCAGAGACTCAGAGACTCAGAGACACCGAGACACCGAGACTCAGAGACTCAGAGACACCGAGACACCGAGACGCAGAGACTCAGAGACTCAGAGACACCGAGACACCGAGACACAGAGACTCAGAGACACCGAGACACCGAGACGCAGAGACTCAGAGACTCAGAGACACCGAGACACCGAGACACCGAGACACAGAGACTCAGAGACACCGAGACACCGAGACACAGAGACTCAGAGACTCAGAGACACCGAGACACCGAGACACAGAGACTCAGAGACTCAGAGACACCGAGACACCGAGACGCAGAGACTCAGAGACTCAGAGACACCGAGACACCGAGACACAGAGACTCAGAGACACCGAGACACCGAGACGCAGAGACTCAGAGACTCAGAGACACCGAGACACCGAGACGCAGAGACTCAGAGACTCAGAGACACCGAGACACCGAGACGCAGAGACTCAGAGACTCAGAGACACCGAGACACCGAGACACAGAGACTCAGAGACACCGAGACACAGAGACTCAGAGACTCAGAGACACCGAGACACCGAGACGCAGAGACTCAGAGACTCAGAGACACCGAGACACCGAGACTCAGAGACTCAGAGACACCGAGACACCGAGACGCAGAGACTCAGAGACTCAGAGACACCGAGACACCGAGACACCGAGACGCAGAGACTCAGAGACTCAGAGACACCGAGACACCGAGACACAGAGACTCAGAGACACCGAGACACCGAGACACAGAGACTCAGAGACTCAGAGACACCGAGACACCGAGACGCAGAGACTCAGAGACTCAGAGACACCGAGACACCGAGACTCAGAGACTCAGAGACACCGAGACACCGAGACACCGAGACTCAGAGACACCGAGACACCGAGACGCAGAGACTCAGAGACTCAGAGACACCGAGACACCGAGACTCAGAGACACCGAGACACCGAGACGCAGAGACTCAGAGACTCAGAGACACCGAGACACCGAGACACAGAGACTCAGAGACTCAGAGACTCAGAGACGCAGAGACTCAGAGACACCGATACACCGAGACACCGAGACGCAGAGACTCAGAGACACCGAGACACCGAGACGCAGAGACTCAGAGACTCAGAGACACCGAGACACCGAGACACAGAGACTCAGAGACACCGAGACACCGAGACGCAGAGACTCAGAGACTCAGAGACACCGAGACACCGAGACACAGAGACTCAGAGACTCAGAGACGCAGAGACTCAGAGACACCGAGACACCGAGACGCAGAGACTCAGAGACTCAGAGACACCGAGACGCAGAGACACCGAGACACAGAGACTCAGAGACTCAGAGACTCAGAGACGCAGAAACTCAGAGACTCAGAGACTCAGAGACGCAGAGACTCAGAGACACCGAGACACAGAGACTCAGAGACTCAGAGACACCGAGACACCGAGACACAGAGACTCAGAGACACCGAGACACCGAGACGCAGAGACTCAGAGACTCAGAGACACCGAGACACCGAGACGCAGAGACTCAGAGACTCAGAGACACCGAGACACCGAGACACAGAGACTCAGAGACTCAGAGACTCAGAGACGCAGAGACTCAGAGACACCGAGACACCGAGACACCGAGACGCAGAGACTCAGAGACACCGAGACACCGAGACACAGAGACTCAGAGACACCGAGACACAGAGACTCAGAGACTCAGAGACTCAGAGACGCAGAGACTCAGAGACACCGAGACACCGAGACACCGAGACGCAGAGACTCAGAGACTCAGAGACACCGAGACACAGAGACACAGAGACTCAGAGACTCAGAGACGCAGAGACTCAGAGACACCGAGACACCGAGACTCAGAGACACAGAGACCTAGAGACTCAGAGACCTAGAGACTCAGAGACTCAGAGACTCAGAGACACCGCGACACCGAGACACAGAGACTCAGAGACTCAGAGACACCGAGACACCGAGACACAGAGACACCGAGACGCAGAGACTCAGAGACTCAGAGACACCGAGACACAGAGACTCAGAGACTCAGAGACACCGAGACACCGAGACGCAGAGACTCAGAGACTCAGAGACACCGAGACACCGAGACACAGAGACTCAGAGACTCAGAGACGCAGAGACTCAGAGACACCGAGACACCGAGACACAGAGACGCAGAGACTCAGAGACTCAGAGACACCGAGACACAGAGACTCAGAGACTCAGAGACACCGAGACACCGAGACACCGAGACACAGAGACTCAGAGACGCAGAGACTCAGAGACTCAGAGACACCGAGACACAGAGACTCAGAGACTCAGAGACACCGAGACACCGAGACGCAGAGACTCAGAGACTCAGAGACACCGAGACACCGAGACACAGAGACTCTGAGACTCAGAGACACCGAGACACAGAGACTCAGAGACTCAGAGACACCGAGACACCGAGACACAGAGACTCAGAGACTCAGAGACACAGAGACTCAGAGACCTAGAGACTCAGAGACCTAGAGACTCAGAGACCTAGAGACTCAGAGACTCAGAGACACCGAGACACCGAGACACAGAGACTCAGAGACTCAGAGACACAGAGACTCAGAGACCTAGAGACTCAGAGACCTAGAGACTCAGAGACTCAGAGACACCGCGACACAGAGACTCAGAGACTCAGAGACGCAGAGACTCAGAGACGCAGAGACTCAGAGACTCAGAGACACCGAGACACCGAGACTCAGAGACGCAGAGACTCAGAGACACCGAGACGCAGAGACGCAGAGACTCAGAGACACCGAGACACCGAGACACAGAGACTCAGAGACTCAGAGACGCAGAGACTCAGAGACACCGAGACACAGAGACTCAGAGACTCAGAGACGCAGAGACTCAGAGACACCGAGACACAGAGACTCAGAGACGCAGAGACACCGAGACACAGAGACGCAGAGACTCAGAGACTCAGAGACTCCGAGACACTGAGACACCGAGACACAGAGACTCAGAGACTCAGAGACGCAGAGACTCAGAGACACCGAGACACCGAGACACTGAGTCTCTGAGTCTCTGAGACACCGAGACTCAGAGATGCAGAGACTCAGAGACTCAGAGACACCGAGACACCGAGACTCAGAGACTCAGAGACTCAGAGACGCAGAGACTCAGAGACACCGAGACACAGAGACGCAGAGACTCAGAGACTCAGAGACACCGAGACACCGAGACACAGAGACTCAGAGACGCAGAGACTCAGAGACGCAGAGACGCAGAGACTCAGAGACACCGAGACACAGAGACTCAGAGACACAGAGACTCAGAGACCTAGAGACTCAGAGACCTAGAGACTCAGAGACCTAGAGACTCAGAGACTCAGAGACTCAGAGACACCGAGACACCGAGACACAGAGACTCAGAGACCTAGAGACTCAGAGACCTAGCGACTCAGAGACTCAGAGACTCAGAGACACCGCGACACAGAGACCTAGAGACTCAGAGACCTAGCGACTCAGAGACTCAGAGACTCAGAGACACCGCGACACAGAGACTCAGAGACTCAGAGACTCAGAGACTCAGAGACACCGAGACACCGAGACACAGAGACTCAGAGACGCAGAGACTCAGAGACTCAGAGACACCGAGACTCAGAGACACCGAGACACAGAGACTCAGAGACTCAGAGACGCAGAGACTCAGAGACACCGAGACACCGAGACACAGAGACTCAGAGACTCAGAGACTCAGAGACACCGAGACACAGAGACTCAGAGACTCAGAGACACCGAGACACCGAGACACCGAGACGCAGAGACTCAGAGACTCAGAGACACCGAGACACCGAGACACAGAGACTCAGAGACTCAGAGACACCGAGACACCGAGACACAGAGACTCAGAGACTCAGAGACACCGAGACACCGAGACGCAGAGACTCAGAGACTCAGAGACACCGAGACACCGAGACACAGAGACTCAGAGACACCGAGACGCAGAGACTCAGAGACTCAGAGACTCAGAGACTCAGAGACTCAGAGACACCGAGACACAGAGACTCAGAGACTCAGAGACACCGAGACACCGAGACGCAGAGACTCAGAGACTCAGAGACTCAGAGACACCGAGACACCGAGACACAGAGACTCAGAGACACCGAGACACCGAGACACAGAGACTCAGAGACTCAGAGACACCGAGACACCGAGACGCAGAGACTCAGAGACTCAGAGACACCGAGACACCGAGACACAGAGACTCAGAGACACCGAGACGCAGAGACTCAGAGACTCAGAGACTCAGAGACACCGAGACACCGAGACACCGAGACTCAGAGACTCAGAGACACCGAGACACAGAGACTCAGAGACTCAGAGACTCAGAGACACCGAGACACCGAGACACAGAGACTCAGAGACTCAGAGACACCGAGACACCGAGACGCAGAGACTCAGAGACTCAGAGACTCAGAGACACCGAGACACCGAGACACAGAGACTCAGAGACTCAGAGACACCGAGACACCGAGACACAGAGACTCAGAGACTCAGAGACACCGAGACACCGAGACGCAGAGACTCAGAGACACCGAGACACCGAGACACAGAGACTCAGAGACTCAGAGACACCGAGACACCGAGACGCAGAGACTCAGAGACTCAGAGACTCAGAGACACCGAGACACCGAGACACAGAGACTCAGAGACTCAGAGACTCAGAGACACCGAGACACCGAGACACCGAGACACAGAGACTCAGAGACACCGAGACTCAGAGACTCAGAGACTCAGAGACACAGAGACGCAGAGACTCAGAGACACCGAGACACCGAGACACAGAGACTCAGAGACTCAGAGACACCGAGACACCGAGACGCAGAGACTCAGAGTCTCAGAGACACCGAGACACCGAGACACAGAGACTCAGAGACACCGAGACACCGAGACGCAGAGACTCAGAGACTCAGAGACACCGAGACACCGAGACGCAGAGACTCAGAGACTCAGAGACACCGAGACACCGAGACTCAGAGACACCGAGACGCAGAGACTCAGAGACTCAGAGACACCGAGACACCGAGACACCGAGACGCAGAGACTCAGAGACTCAGAGACACCGAGACACCGAGACACAGAGACTCAGAGACACCGAGACACCGAGACGCAGAGACTCAGAGACTCAGAGACACCGAGACACCGAGACGCAGAGACTCAGAGACTCAGAGACACCGAGACACCGAGACACAGAGACTCAGAGACACCGAGACACCGAGACGCAGAGACTCAGAGACTCAGAGACACCGAGACACCGAGACACCGAGACGCAGAGACTCAGAGACTCAGAGACACCGAGACACCGAGACACAGAGACTCAGAGACACCGAGACACCGAGACGCAGAGACTCAGAGACTCAGAGACACCGAGACACCGAGACGCAGAGACTCAGAGACTCAGAGACACCGAGACACCGAGACACAGAGACTCAGAGACACCGAGACACCGAGACGCAGAGACTCAGAGACTCAGAGACTCAGAGACACCGAGACACCGAGACACCGAGACGCAGAGACTCAGAGACTCAGAGACACCGAGACACAGAGACTCAGAGACACCGAGACACCGAGACACCGAGACTCACAGACACCGAGACACCGAGACACCGAGACACCGAGACTCAGAGACACCGAGACACAGAGACACAGAGACTCAGAGACACCGAGACACCGAGACGCAGAGACTCAGACACTCAGTGACTCAGAGACACCGAGACACCGAGACACAGAGACTCAGAGACTCAGAGACACCGAGACACCGAGACACAGAGACTCAGAGACTCAGAGACTCAGAGACACCGAGACACCGAGACGCAGAGACTCAGAGACTCAGAGACACCGAGACACCGAGACACAGAGACTCAGAGACACCGAGACACCGAGACGCAGAGACTCAGAGACTCAGAGACTCAGAGACACCGAGACACCGAGACGCAGAGACTCAGAGACTCAGAGACACCGAGACACCGAGACACAGAGACTCAGAGACACCGAGACACCGAGACGCAGAGACTCAGATACTCAGAGACTCAGAGACACCGAGACACCGAGACACAGAGACTCAGAGACTCCGAGACACCGAGACACAGAGACTCAGAGACTCAGAGACACCGAGACGCAGAGACTCAGAGACTCAGAGACACCGAGACACCGAGACACAGAGACTCAGAGACACCGAGACACCGAGACGCAGAGACTCAGAGACTCAGAGACACCGAGACACCGAGACGCAGAGACTCAGAGACACCGAGACACCGAGACACAGAGACTCAGAGACACCGAGACGCAGAGACTCAGAGACTCAGAGACTCCGAGACACCGAGACACAGAGACTCAGAGACACCGAGACACCGAGACACCGAGACGCAGAGACTCAGAGACTCAGAGACTCAGAGACACCGAGACACCGAGGCACAGAGACTCAGAGACACCGAGACACCGAGACGCAGAGACTCAGAGACTCAGAGACACCGAGACACCGAGACGCAGAGACACAGAGACTCAGAGACACCGAGACACCGAGACACAGAGACTCAGAGACACCGAGACACCGAGACGCAGAGACTCAGAGACTCAGAGACACCGAGACACCGAGACACAGAGACACAGAGACTCAGAGACACCGAGACACCGAGACGCAGAGACTCAGAGACTCAGAGACTCAGAGACACCGAGACACCGAGACACAGAGACTCAGAGACTCAGAGACACCAAGACACAGAGACGCAGAGACTCAGAGACTCAGAGACACCGAGACACAGAGACTCAGAGACACCGAGACACCGAGACGCAGAGACTCAGAGACTCAGAGACTCAGAGACACCGAGACACCGAGACGCAGAGACTCAGAGACTCAGAGACTCAGAGACACCGAGACACCGAGACACAGAGACTCAGAGACTCAGAGACACCGAGACACAGAGACGCAGAGACTCAGAGACTCAGAGACACCGAGACACCGAGACACAGAGACTCAGAGACACCGAGACACCGAGACGCAGAGACTCAGAGACCCTGAGACTCAGAGACACCGAGACACCGAGACGCAGAGACTCAGAGACTCCGAGACACCGAGACACCGAGACACAGAGACTCAGAGACTCAGAGACACCGAGACACCGAGACGCAGAGACTCAGAGACTCAGAGACTCAGAGACACCGAGACACCGAGACACAGAGACTCAGAGACTCAGAGACACCGAGACACCGAGACGCAGAGACTCAGAGACTCAGAGACACCGAGACACCGAGACACAGAGACTCAGAGACACCGAGACACCGAGACGCAGAGACTCAGAGACTCAGAGACACCGAGACATCGAGACGCAGAGACTCAGAGACTCAGAGACACCGAGACACCGAGACACAGAGACTCAGAGACACCGAGACACCGAGACGCAGAGACTCAGAGACTCAGAGACACCGAGACACCGAGACACCGAGACGCAGAGACTCAGAGACTCAGAGACACCGAGACACCGAGACACAGAGACTCAGAGACACCGAGACACCGAGACACAGAGACTCAGAGACTCAGAGACACCGAGACACCGAGACACCGAGACGCAGAGACTCAGAGACTCAGAGACACCGAGACACCGAGACTCAGAGACTCAGAGACACCGAGACACCGAGACACCGAGACTCAGAGACACCGAGACACCGAGACGCAGAGACTCAGAGACTCAGAGACACCGAGACACCGAGACACCGAGACTCAGAGACACCGAGACACCGAGACGCAGAGACTCAGAGACTCAGAGACACCGAGACACCGAGACACAGAGACTCAGAGACTCAGAGACTCAGAGACGCAGAGACTCAGAGACACCGAGACACCGAGACGCAGAGACTCAGAGACTCAGAGACACCGAGACACCGAGACACAGAGACACAGAGACTCAGAGACACCGAGACACCGAGACGCAGAGACTCAGAGACTCAGAGACTCAGAGACACCGAGACACCGAGACACAGAGACTCAGAGACTCAGAGACACCGAGAAACAGAGACGCAGAGACTCAGAGACTCAGAGACACCGAGACACCGAGACACAGAGACTCAGAGACACCGAGACACCGAGACGCAGAGACTCAGAGACTCAGAGACTCAGAGACACCGAGACACCGAGACGCAGAGACTCAGAGACTCAGAGACACCGAGACACCGAGACACAGAGACTCAGAGACACCGAGACGCAGAGACTCAGAGACTCAGAGACTCAGAGACACCGAGACACCGAGACACAGAGACTCAGAGACACCGAGACACCGAGACGCAGAGACTCAGAGACTCAGAGACACCGAGACACCGAGACGCAGAGACTCAGAGACTCAGAGACACCGAGACACAGAGACTCAGAGACACCGAGACACCGAGACGCAGAGACTCAGAGACTCAGAGACACCGAGACACCGAGACGCAGAGACTCAGAGACTCAGAGACACCGAGACACCGAGACACAGAGACTCAGAGACACCGAGACACCGAGACACAGAGACTCAGAGACTCAGAGACACCGAGACACCGAGACGCAGAGACTCAGAGACTCAGAGACACCGAGACACCGAGACTCAGAGACACCGAGACACCGAGACGCAGAGACTCAGAGACTCAGAGACACCGAGACACCGAGACTCAGAGACTCAGAGACACCGAGACACCGAGACGCAGAGACTCAGAGACTCAGAGACACCGAGACACCGAGACACAGAGACTCAGAGACACCGAGACACCGAGACGCAGAGACTCAGAGACTCAGAGACACCGAGACACCGAGACACCGAGACACAGAGACTCAGAGACACCGAGACACCGAGACACAGAGACTCAGAGACTCAGAGACACCGAGACACCGAGACGCAGAGACTCAGAGACTCAGAGACACCGAGACACCGAGACACAGAGACTCAGAGACACCGAGACACCGAGACGCAGAGACTCAGAGACACCGAGACACCGAGACGCAGAGACTCAGAGACTCAGAGACACCGAGACACCGAGACGCAGAGACTCAGAGACTCAGAGACACCGAGACACCGAGACACAGAGACTCAGAGACACCGAGACACAGAGACTCAGAGACTCAGAGACACCGAGACACCGAGACTCAGAGACTCAGAGACTCAGAGACACCGAGACACCGAGACTCAGAGACTCAGAGACACCGAGACACCGAGACGCAGAGACTCAGAGACTCAGAGACACCGAGACACCGAGACACCGAGACGCAGAGACTCAGAGACTCAGAGACACCGAGACACCGAGACACAGAGACTCAGAGACACCGAGACACCGAGACACAGAGACTCAGAGACTCAGAGACACCGAGACACCGAGACGCAGAGACTCAGAGACTCAGAGACACCGAGACACCGAGACTCAGAGACTCAGAGACACCGAGACACCGAGACACCGAGACTCAGAGACACCGAGACACCGAGACGCAGAGACTCAGAGACTCAGAGACACCGAGACACCGAGACACCGAGACTCAGAGACACCGAGACACCGAGACGCAGAGACTCAGAGACTCAGAGACACCGAGACACCGAGACACAGAGACTCAGAGACTCAGAGACTCAGAGACGCAGAGACTCAGAGACACCGATACACCGAGACACCGAGACGCAGAGACTCAGAGACACCGAGACACCGAGACGCAGAGACTCAGAGACTCAGAGACACCGAGACACCGAGACACAGAGACTCAGAGACACCGAGACACCGAGACGCAGAGACTCAGAGACTCAGAGACACCGAGACACCGAGACACAGAGACTCAGAGACTCAGAGACGCAGAGACTCAGAGACACCGAGACACCGAGACGCAGAGACTCAGAGACTCAGAGACACCGAGACACCGAGACACAGAGACACAGAGACTCAGAGACTCAGAGACTCAGAGACGCAGAGACTCAGAGACACCGAGACACAGAGACTCAGAGACACAGAGACTCAGAGACCTAGAGACTCAGAGACCTAGAGACTCAGAGACCTAGAGACTCAGAGACTCAGAGACACCGAGACACAGAGACACAGAGACTCAGAGACTCAGAGACACCGAGACACCGAGACACAGAGACACCGAGACGCAGAGACTCAGAGACTCAGAGACACCGAGACACAGAGACTCAGAGACTCAGAGACACCGAGACACCGAGACGCAGAGACTCAGAGACTCAGAGACACCGAGACACCGAGACACAGAGACTCAGAGACTCAGAGACGCAGAGACTCAGAGACACCGAGACACCGAGACGCAGAGACGCAGAGACTCAGAGACTCAGAGACACCGAGACACCGAGACACAGAGACTCAGAGACTCAGAGACACCGAGACACCGAGACTCAGAGACTCAGAGACACAGAGACTCAGAGACCTAGAGACTCAGAGACCTAGAGACTCAGAGACTCAGAGACACCGAGACACCGAGACACAGAGACTCAGAGACTCAGAGACACCGAGACACCGAGACACAGAGACTCAGAGACTCAGAGACGCAGAGACTCAGAGACTCAGAGACACCGAGACACAGAGACGCAGAGACTCAGAGACTCAGAGACACCGAGACACCGAGACACAGAGACTCAGAGACTCAGAGACGCAGAGACTCAGAGACACCGAGACACAGAGACGCAGAGACTCAGAGACTCAGAGACACCGAGACACCGAGACACAGAGACTCAGAGACTCAGAGACACCGAGACACCGAGACTCAGAGACTCAGAGACACAGAGACACAGAGACCTAGAGACTCAGAGACCTAGAGACTCAGAGACTCAGAGACACCGAGACACCGAGACACAGAGACTCAGAGACACCGAGACACCGAGACGCAGAGACTCAGAGACTCAGAGACACCGAGACACCGAGACACAGAGACTCAGAGACTCAGAGACGCAGAGACTCAGAGACACCGAGACACCGAGACGCAGAGACTCAGAGACTCAGAGACACCGAGACACCGAGACACAGAGACTCAGAGACTCAGAGACACCGAGACACCGAGACTCAGAGACTCAGAGACACAGAGACTCAGAGACCTAGAGACTCAGAGACCTAGAGACTCAGAGACCTAGAGACTCAGAGACTCAGAGACACCGAGACACAGAGACTCAGAGACCTAGAGACTCAGAGACCGAGAGACTCAGAGACCTAAAGACTCAGAGACTCAGAGACACCGAGACACAGAGACTCAGAGACCTAGAGACTCAGAGACTCAGAGACTCAGAGACGCAGAGACTCAGAGACGCAGAGACTCAGAGACTCAGAGACACCGAGACACCGAGACACCGAGACTCAGAGACGCAGAGACTCAGAGACTCAGAGACACCGAGACGCAGAGACTCAGAGACACCGAGACACCGAGACACAGAGACTCAGAGACTCAGAGACGCAGAGACTCAGAGACACCGAGACACAGAGACTCAGAGACTCAGAGACGCAGAGACTCAGAGACACCGAGACTCAGAGACGCAGAGACACCGAGACACAGAGACACTGAGTCTCTGAGTCTCTGAGTCTCTGAGACACCGAGACTCAGAGATGCAGAGACTCAGAGACTCAGAGACACCGAGACACCGAGACTCAGAGATGCAGAGACTCAGAGACACCGAGACGCAGAGACGCAGAGACTCAGAGACTCAGAGACACCGAGACACAGAGACGCAGAGACTCAGAGACTCAGAGACTCCGAGACACCGAGACACAGAGACTCAGAGACTCAGAGACGCAGAGACTCAGAGACTCAGAGACACCGAGACACCGAGACACAGAGACTCAGAGACTCAGAGACTCAGAGACACCGAGACTCAGAGATGCAGAGACTCAGAGACTCAGAGACACCGAGACACCGAGACTCAGAGATGCAGGGACTCAGAGACACCGAGACGCAGAGACGCAGAGACTCAGAGACTCAGAGACACCGAGACACAGAGACGCAGAGACTCAGAGACTCAGAGACTCCGAGACACCGAGACACCGAGACACAGAGACTCAGAGACTCAGAGACGCAGAGACTCAGAGACTCAGAGACACCGAGACACCGAGACACAGAGACTCAGAGACTCAGAGACTCAGAGACACCGAGACTCAGAGATGCAGAGACTCAGAGACACCGAGACACCGAGACTCAGAGATGCAGAGACTCAGAGACACCGAGACGCAGAGACGCAGAGACTCAGAGACTCAGAGACACCGAGACACAGAGACTCAGAGACGCAGAGACTCAGAGACACCGAGACTCAGAGACTCAGAGACTCAGAGACACCGAGACACAGAGACTCAGAGACGCAGAGACACCGAGACACCGAGACTCAGAGATGCAGAGACTCAGAGACACCGAGACGCAGAGACGCAGAGACTCAGAGACTCAGAGACACCGAGACACAGAGACTCAGAGACGCAGAGACTCAGAGACACCGAGACACAGAGACTCAGAGACTCAGAGACTCAGAGACACCGAGACACAGAGACTCAGAGACTCAGAGACGCAGAGACACCGAGACACCGAGACTCAGAGATGCAGAGACTCAGAGACTCAGAGACACCGAGACACAGAGACTCAGAGACGCAGAGACTCAGAGACACCGAGACACAGAGACTCAGAGACTCAGAGACGCAGAGACACCGAGACACCGAGACACAGAGACGCAGAGACTCAGAGACTCAGAGACACCGAGACACAGAGACTCAGAGACTCAGAGACGCAGAGACTCAGAGACACAGAGACGCAGAGACTCAGAGACTCAGAGACACCGAGACACCGAGACACAGAGACTCAGAGACTCAGAGACGCAGAGACACAGAGACTCAGAGACGCAGAGACTCAGAGACTCAGAGACACCGAGACTCAGAGACGCAGAGACTCAGAGACACCGAGACACAGAGACTCAGAGACTCAGAGACGCAGAGACTCAGAGACACCGAGACACAGAGACGCAGAGACTCAGAGACTCAGAGACACCGAGACACAGAGACTCAGAGACTCAGAGACACCGAGACACCGAGACACAGAGACTCAGAGACACCGAGACACAGAGACTCAGAGACCTAGAGACTCAGAGACCTAGAGACTCAGAGACCTAGAGACTCAGAGACTCAGAGACACCGAGACACAGAGACTCAGAGACCTAGAGACTCAGAGACCTAGAGACTCAGAGACCTAGAGACTCAGAGACTCAGAGACACCGAGACACAGAGACTCAGAGACCTAGAGACTCAGAGACCTAGAGACTCAGAGACCTACAGACTCAGAGACTCAGAGACACCGAGACACAGAGACTCAGAGACCTAGAGACTCAGAGACACCGAGACACAGAGACTCAGAGACCTAGAGACTCAGAGACCTAGAGACTCAGAGACCTAGAGACTCAGAGACCTAGAGACACAGAGACTCAGAGACACCGAGACACAGAGACTCAGAGACCTAGAGACTCAGAGACACCGAGACACAGAGACTCAGAGACCTAGAGACTCAGAGACCTAGAGACTCAGAGACCTAGAGACTCAGAGACCTAGAGACACAGAGACTCAGAGACACCGAGACACAGAGACTCAGAGACCTAGAGACTCAGAGACACCGAGACACAGAGACTCAGAGACCTAGAGACTCAGAGACCTAGAGACTCAGAGACCTAGAGACTCAGAGACCTAGTGACTCAGAGACTCAGAGACACCGAGACACAGAGACTCAGAGACCTAGAGACTCAGAGACCTAGAGACTCAGAGACCTAGAGACTCAGAGACACCGAGACACAGAGACTCAGAGACTCAGAGACTCAGAGACGCAGAGACCTAGAGACTCAGAGACGCAGAGACTCAGAGACTCAGAGGCACCGAGACTCAGAGACTCAGAGACACCGAGACACAGAGACTCAGAGACGCAGAGACCTAGAGACTCATAGACTCAGAGACTCAGAGACACCGAGACTCAGAGACTCAGAGACACCGAGACACAGAGACTCAGAGACGCAGAGACTC
Organism: Carcharhinus amblyrhynchos; assembly: GCF_965287045.1. Classification (NCBI taxonomy): domain Eukaryota; kingdom Metazoa; phylum Chordata; class Chondrichthyes; order Carcharhiniformes; family Carcharhinidae; genus Carcharhinus; species Carcharhinus amblyrhynchos. Next base: position 88,692 of record NW_027650328.1, on the reverse strand, counting down.
AGAGACTCAGAGACACCGAGACGCAGAGACGCAGAGACTCAGAGACTCAGAGACACCGAGACACCGAGACACAGAGACTCAGAGACCTAGAGACTCAGAGACCTAGAGACTCAGAGACCTAGAGACTCAGAGACTCAGAGACTCAGAGACTCAGAGACACCGAGACACAGAGACTCAGAGACACCGACACTCAGAGACCTAGAGACTCAGAGACTCAGAGACTCAGAGACACCGAGACTCAGAGACTCAGAGACACCGAGACGCAGAGACTCAGAGACTCAGAGACTCAGAGACACCGAGACGCAGGGACGCAGAGACTCAGAGACTCAGAGACACCGAGACACCGAGACACAGAGACTCAGAGACACCGAGACTCAGAGACTCAGAGACACCGAGACACAGAGACTCAGAGACGCAGAGACGCAGAGACTCAGAGACTCAGAGACACCGAGACACCGAGACACCGAGACGCAGAGACTCAGAGACTCAGAGACACCGAGACACCGAGACACCGAGACTCATAGACACCGAGACACAGAGACTCAGAGATGCAGAGACTCAGAGACTCAGAGACACCGAGACGCAGAGACTCAGAGACTCAGAGACACCGAGACACCGAGACACCGAGACTCAGAGGCGCAGAGACTCAGAGACTCAGAGACACCGAGACACCGAGACTCCGAGACGCAGAGACTCAGAGACTCAGAGACACCGAGACACCGAGACACAGAGACTCAGAGACTCAGAGACTCAGAGACGCAGAGACTCAGAGACACCGAGACACAGAGACTCAGAGACTCAGAGACACCGAGACACCGAGACACCGAGACACAGAGACTCAGAGACTCAGAGACGCAGAGACTCAGAGACACCGAGACACAGAGACACCGAGACTCAGAGACGCAGAGACTCAGAGACTCAGAGACTCAGAGACACCGAGACACCGAGACGCAGAGACTCAGAGACTCAGAGACACCGAGACACCGAGACGCAGAGACTCAGAGACTCAGAGACACCGAGACACCGAGACACAGAGACTCAGAGACTCAGAGACGCAGAGACTCAGAGACACCGAGACACCGAGACGCAGAGACTCAGAGACTCAGAGACACCGAGACACCGAGACACAGAGACTCAGAGACTCAGAGACACCGAGACACCGAGACGCAGAGACTCAGAGACTCAGAGACACCGAGACACCGAGACACAGAGACTCAGAGACTCAGAGACTCAGAGACGCAGAGACTCAGAGACACCGAGACACCGAGACGCAGAGACTCAGAGACTCAGAGACACCGAGACACCGAGACACAGAGACTCAGAGACTCAGAGACACCGAGACACCGAGACACAGAGACTCAGAGACTCAGAGACACCGAGACACCGAGGCACAGAGACACCGAGACGCAGAGACTCAGAGACTCAGAGACACCGAGACACCGAGACACAGAGACTCAGAGACTCAGAGACACCGAGACACCGAGACGCAGAGACTCAGAGACTCAGAGACACCGAGACACCGAGACACCGAGACTCAGAGACTCAGAGACGCAGAGACTCAGAGACACCGAGACACCGAGACGCAGAGACTCAGAGACACCGAGACACAGAGACTCAGAGACTCAGAGACACCGAGACACCGAGACACAGAGACTCAGAGACTCAGAGACACCGAGACACCGAGACGCAGAGACTCAGAGACACCGAGACACCGAGACTCAGAGACTCAGAGACACCGAGACACCGAGACACAGAGACTCAGAGACTCAGAGACACCGAGACACCGAGGCACAGAAACACCGAGACGCAGAGACTCAGAGACTCAGAGACACCGAGACACCGAGACACAGAGACTCAGAGACTCAGAGACACCGAGACACCGAGACGCAGAGACTCAGAGACTCAGAGACACCGAGACACCGAGACACAGAGACTCAGAGACTCAGAGACTCAGAGACGCAGAGACTCAGAGACACCGAGACGCAGAGACTCAGAGACTCAGAGACACCGAGACACCGAGACGCAGAGACTCAGAGACTCAGAGACACCGAGACACCGAGACACAGAGACTCAGAGACTCAGAGACACCGAGACACCGAGACACCGAGACACCGAGACGCAGAGACTCAGAGACTCAGAGACACCGAGACACCGAGACACAGAGACTCAGAGACTCAGAGACGCAGAGACTCAGAGACACCGAGACACCGAGACGCAGAGACTCAGAGACTCAGAGACACCGAGACACCGAGACACAGAGACTCAGAGACTCAGAGACACCGAGACACCGAGACACTGAGACTCAGAGACCCAGAGACACCGAGACACCGAGACGCAGATACTCAGAGACTCAGAGACACCGAGGCACCGAGACGCAGAGACTCAGGGACTCAGAGTCACCGAGACACCGAGACACAGAGACTCAGAGACTCAGAGACTCAGAGACGAAGAGACTCCGAGACACCGAGACACCGAGACGCAGAGACTCAGAGACTCAGAGACACCGAGACACCGAGACACAGAGACTCAGAGACTCAGAGACTCAGAGACGCAGAGACTCCGAGACACCGAGACACAGAGACGCAGAGACTCAGAGACACCGAGACACCGAGACACCGAGACTCAGAGACTCAGAGACTCCGAGACACCGAGACACCGAGACACAGAGACGCAGAGACTCAGAGACACCGAGACACAGAGACTCAGAGACTCAGAGACTCCGAGACACCGAGACACAGAGACGCAGAGACGCAGAGACTCAGAGACACCGAGACACCGAGACACAGAGACTCAGAGACTCAGAGACTCAGAGACTCAGAGACACCGAGACACCGAGACACAGAGACTCAGAGACCTAGAGACTCAGAGACCTAGAGACTCAGAGACCTAGAGACTCAGAGACTCAGAGACACCGCGACACAGAGACTCAGAGACTCAGAGACGCAGAGACTCAGAGACGCAGAGACTCAGAGACTCAGAGACACCGAGACACCGAGACACAGAGACTCAGAGACGCAGAGACTCAGAGACTCAGAGACACCAAGACGCAGAGACACCGAGACACAGAGACTCAGAGACTCAGAGACTCAGAGACGCAGAGACTCAGAGACACCGAGACACAGAGACTCAGAGACTCAGAGACTCAGAGACGCAGAGACTCAGAGACACCGAGACACAGAGACTCAGAGACTCAGAGACACCGAGACACCGAGACGCAGAGACTCAGAGACTCAGAGACTCAGAGACTCAGAGACACCGAGACACCGAGACTCAGAGACACCGAGACACCGAGACACCGAGACGCAGAGACTCAGAGACTCAGAGACACCGAGACACCGAGACACAGAGACTCAGAGACGCAGAGACTCAGAGACACCGAGACACCGAGACGCAGAGACTCAGAGACTCAGAGACACCGAGACACCGAGACACAGAGACTCAGAGACACCGAGACGCAGAGACTCAGAGACTCAGAGACACCGAGACACCGAGACACAGAGACTCAGAGACTCAGAGACGCAGAGACTCAGAGACACCGAGACACCGAGACACCGAGACGCAGAGACTCAGAGACACCGAGACACCGAGACACAGAGACTCAGAGACACCGAGACGCAGAGACTCAGAGACTCAGAGACACCGAGACACCGAGACACAGAGACTCAGAGACTCAGAGACGCAGAGACTCAGAGACACCGAGACACCGAGACACCGAGACGCAGAGACTCAGAGACTCAGAGACACCGAGACACAGAGACACAGAGACTCAGAGACTCAGAGACGCAGAGACTCAGAGACACCGAGACACAGAGACTCAGAGACACAGAGACTCAGAGACCTAGAGACTCAGAGACCTAGAGACTCAGAGACTCAGAGACTCAGAGACACCGAGACACAGAGACTCAGAGACTCAGAGACACCGAGACACCGAGACACAGAGACACCGAGACGCAGAGACTCAGAGACTCAGAGACACCGAGACACCGAGACACAGAGACTCATAGACTCAGAGACGCAGAGACTCAGAGACACCGAGACACCGAGACACAGAGACGCAGAGACTCAGAGACTCAGAGACACCGAGACACAGAGACTCAGAGACTCAGAGACTCAGAGACACCGAGACACCGAGACACAGAGACTCAGAGACTCAGAGACACAGAGACTCAGAGACCTAGAGACTCAGAGACCTAGAGACTCAGAGACCTAGAGACTCAGAGACTCAGAGACACCGAGACACCGAGACACAGAGACTCAGAGACCTAGAGACTCAGAGACCTAGAGACTCAGAGACTCAGAGACGCAGAGACTCAGAGACGCAGAGACTCAGAGACTCAGAGACACCGAGACACCGAGACTCAGAGACGCAGAGACTCAGAGACTCAGAGACACCGAGACGCAGAGTCTCAGAGACTCAGAGACACCGAGACACCGAGACACAGAGACTCAGAGACGCAGAGACTCAGAGACTCAGAGACACCGAGACGCAGAGACACCGAGACACAGAGACTCAGAGACTCAGAGACGCAGAAACTCAGAGACTCAGAGACTCAGAGACGCAGAGACTCAGAGACACCGAGACACAGAGACTCAGAGACTCAGAGACCTAGAGACTCAGAGACCTAGAGACTCAGAGACTCAGAGACGCAGAGACTCAGAGACGCAGAGACTCAGAGACTCAGAGACACCGAGACACCGAGACTCAGAGACGCAGAGACTCAGAGACTCAGAGACACCGAGACACCGAGACACAGAGACTCAGAGACGCAGAGACTCAGAGACTCAGAGACACCGAGACGCAGAGACACCGAGACACAGAGACTCAGAGACTCAGAGACTCAGAGACGCAGAAACTCAGAGACTCAGAGACTCAGAGACGCAGAGACTCAGAGACACCGAGACACAGAGACTCAGAGACTCAGAGACACCGAGACACCGAGACACAGAGACTCAGAGACACCGAGACACCGAGACGCAGAGACTCAGAGACTCAGAGACACCGAGACACCCAGACGCAGAGACTCAGAGACTCAGAGACACCGAGACACCGAGACACAGAGACTCAGAGACTCAGAGACTCAGAGACGCAGAGACTCAGAGACACCGAGACACCGAGACGCAGAGACTCAGAGACACCGAGACACCGAGACTCAGAGACACCGAGACACAGAGACTCAGAGACTCAGAGACTCAGAGACGCAGAGACTCAGAGACACCGAGACACCGAGACACCGAGACGCAGAGACTCAGAGACTCAGAGACACCGAGACACAGAGACACAGAGACTCAGAGACTCAGAGACGCAGAGACTCAGAGACACCGAGACACCGAGACTCAGAGACACAGAGACTCAGAGACCTAGAGACTCAGAGACCTAGAGACTCAGAGACTCAGAGACTCAGAGACACCGAGACACCGAGACACAGAGACTCAGAGACTCAGAGACACCGAGACACCGAGACACAGAGACACCGAGACGCAGAGACTCAGAGACTCAGAGACACCGAGACACAGAGACTCAGAGACTCAGAGACACCGAGACACCGAGACGCAGAGACTCAGAGACTCAGAGACACCGAGACACCGAGACACAGAGACTCAGAGACTCAGAGACGCAGAGACTCAGAGACACCGAGACACCGAGACACAGAGACGCAGAGACTCAGAGACTCAGAGACACCGAGACACAGAGACTCAGAGACTCAGAGACACCGAGACACCGAGACACCGAGACACGGAGACTCAGAGACGCAGAGACTCAGAGACTCAGAGACACCGAGACACAGAGACTCAGAGACTCAGAGACACCGAGACACCGAGACGCAGAGACTCAGAGACTCAGTGACACCGAGACACCGAGACACAGAGACTCAGAGACTCAGAGACTCAGAGACACCGAGACACAGAGACTCAGAGACTCAGAGACACCGAGACACCGAGACACAGAGACTCAGAGACTCAGAGACACAGAGACTCAGAGACCTAGAGACTCAGAGACCTAGAGACTCAGAGACCTAGAGACTCAGAGACTCAGAGACACCGAGACACCGAGACACAGAGACTCAGAGACTCAGAGACACAGAGACTCAGAGACCTAGAGACTCAGAGACCTAGAGACTCAGAGACCTAGAGACTCAGAGACTCAGAGACACCGAGACACCGAGACACAGAGACTCAGAGACCTAGAGACTCAGAGACCTAGAGACTCAGAGACTCAGAGACTCAGAGACACCGCGACACAGAGACTCAGAGACTCAGAGACGCAGAGACTCAGAGACGCAGAGACTCAGAGACTCAGAGACACCGAGACACCGAGACTCAGAGACGCAGAGACTCAGAGACTCAGAGACACCGAGACGCAGAGACGCAGAGACTCAGAGACACCGAGACACCGAGACACAGAGACTCAGAGACTCAGAGACGCAGAGACTCAGAGACACCGAGACACAGAGACTCAGAGACTCAGAGACGCAGAGACTCAGAGACACCGAGACACAGAGACTCAGAGACGCAGAGACACCGAGACACAGAGACGCAGAGACGCAGAGACTCAGAGACTCAGAGACTCAGAGACTCCGAGACACCGAGACACAGAGACTCAGAGACTCAGAGACGCAGAGACTCAGAGACACCGAGACACCGAGACACTGAGTCTCTGAGTCTCTGAGACACCGAGACTCAGAGATGCAGAGACTCAGAGACTCAGAGACACCGAGACACCGAGACACCGAGACTCAGAGATGCAGAGACTCAGAGACACCGAGACGCAGAGACGCAGAGACTCAGAGACTCAGAGACACCGAGACACAGAGACGCAGAGACTCAGAGACTCAGAGACTCAGAGACTCCGAGACACCGAGACACCGAGACACAGAGACTCAGAGACTCAGAGACGCAGAGACTCAGAGACACCGAGACACCGAGACACCGAGACGCAGAGACTCAGAGACTCAGAGACACCGAGACACAGAGACACAGAGACTCAGAGACTCAGAGACGCAGAGACTCAGAGACACCGAGACACCGAGACTCAGAGACACAGAGACTCAGAGACCTAGAGACTCAGAGACCTAGAGACTCAGAGACCTAGAGACTCAGAGACTCAGAGACTCAGAGACACCGAGACACCGAGACACAGAGACTCAGAGACTCAGAGACACCGAGACACCGAGACACAGAGACACCGAGACGCAGAGACTCAGAGACTCAGAGACACCGAGACACCGAGACACAGAGACTCAGAGACTCAGAGACACCGAGACACCGAGACGCAGAGACTCAGAGACTCAGAGACACCGAGACACCGAGACACAGAGACTCAGAGACTCAGAGACTCAGAGACGCAGAGACTCAGAGACACCGAGACACCGAGACGCAGAGACTCAGAGACTCAGAGACACCGAGACACAGAGACTCAGAGACTCAGAGACTCAGAGACACCGAGACACCGAGACACCGAGACACAGAGACTCAGAGACGCAGAGACTCAGAGACTCAGAGACACCGAGACACCGAGACACAGAGACTCAGAGACTCAGAGACACCGAGACACCGAGACGCAGAGACTCAGAGACTCAGAGACACCGAGACTCAGAGACTCAGAGACACCGAGACACCGAGACACAGAGACTCAGAGACTCAGAGACTCAGAGACACCGAGACACAGAGACTCAGAGACTCAGAGACACAGAGACTCAGACACCTAGAGACTCAGAGACCTAGAGACTCAGAGACTCAGAGACACCGAGACACCGAGACACAGAGACTCAGAGACACAGAGACTCAGAGACCTAGAGACTCAGAGACCTAGAGACTCAGAGACCTAGAGACTCAGAGACTCAGAGACACCGAGACACCGAGACGCAGAGACTCAGAGACCTAGAGACTCAGAGACCTAGAGACTCAGAGACTCAGAGACTCAGAGACACCGCGACACAGAGACTCAGAGACTCAGAGACGCAGAGACTCAGAGACGCAGAGACTCAGAGACTCAGAGACACCGAGACACCGAGACACCGAGACTCAGAGACGCAGAGACTCAGAGACTCAGAGACACCGAGACACCGAGACACAGAGACTCAGAGACTCAGAGACTCAGAGACACCGAGACACCGAGACACAGAGACTCAGAGACGCAGAGACTCAGAGACTCAGAGACACCGAGACACAGAGACACCGAGACGCAGAGACTCAGAGACTCAGAGACACCGAGACACCGAGACACAGAGACTCAGAGACTCAGAGACAACGAGACACCGAGACGCAGAGACTCAGAGACTCAGAGACACCGAGACACCGAGACACAGAGACTCATAGACTCAGAGACGCAGAGACTCAGAGACACCGAGACACCGAGACACAGAGACGCAGAGACTCAGAGACTCAGAGACACCGAGACACAGAGACTCAGAGACTCAGAGACTCAGAGACACCGAGACACCGAGACACAGAGACTCAGAGACTCAGAGACACAGAGACTCAGAGACCTAGAGACTCAGAGACCTAGAGACTCAGAGACCTAGAGACTCAGAGACTCAGAGACACCGAGACACCGAGACACAGAGACTCAGAGACCTAGAGACTCAGAGACCTAGAGACTCAGAGACTCAGAGACTCAGAGACGCAGAGACTCAGAGACGCAGAGACTCAGAGACTCAGAGACACCGAGACACCGAGACTCAGAGACGCAGAGACTCAGAGACTCAGAGACACCGAGACGCAGAGACTCAGAGACTCAGAGACACCGAGACACAGAGACTCAGAGACGCAGAGACTCAGAGACTCAGAGACACCGAGACGCAGAGACACCGAGACACAGAGACTCAGAGACTCAGAGACGCAGAAACTCAGAGACTCAGAGACTCAGAGACGCAGAGACTCAGAGACACCGAGACACAGAGACTCAGAGACTCAGAGACCTAGAGACTCAGAGACCTAGAGACTCAGAGACTCAGAGACTCAGAGACGCAGAGACTCAGAGACGCAGAGACTCAGAGACTCAGAGACACCGAGACACCGAGACTCAGAGACGCAGAGACTCAGAGACTCAGAGACACCGAGACGCAGAGACTCAGAGACTCAGAGACACCGAGACACCGAGACACAGAGACTCAGAGACGCAGAGACTCAGAGACTCAGAGACACCGAGACGCAGAGACACCGAGACACAGAGACTCAGAGACTCAGAGACTCAGAGACGCAGAAACTCAGAGACTCAGAGACTCAGAGACGCAGAGACTCAGAGACACCGAGACACAGAGACTCAGAGACTCAGAGACACCGAGACACCGAGACACAGAGACTCAGAGACACCGAGACACCGAGACGCAGAGACTCAGAGACTCAGAGACACCGAGACACCGAGACGCAGAGACTCAGAGACTCAGAGACACCGAGACACAGAGACTCAGAGACTCAGAGACTCAGAGACGCAGAGACTCAGAGACACCGAGACACCGAGACACCGAGACACCGAGACGCAGAGACTCAGAGACACCGAGACACCGAGACACAGAGACTCAGAGACACCGAGACACAGAGACTCAGAGACTCAGAGACTCAGAGACGCAGAGACTCAGAGACACCGAGACACCGAGACACCGAGACGCAGAGACTCAGAGACTCAGAGACACCGAGACACAGAGACACAGAGACTCAGAGACTCAGAGACGCAGAGACTCAGAGACACCGAGACACCGAGACTCAGAGACACAGAGACTCAGAGACCTAGAGACTCAGAGACCTAGAGACTCAGAGACTCAGAGACTCAGAGACACCGAGACACCGAGACACAGAGACTCAGAGACTCAGAGACACCGAGACACAGAGACACCGAGACGCAGAGACTCAGAGACTCAGAGACACCGAGACACAGAGACTCAGAGACTCAGAGACACCGAGACACCGAGACGCAGAGACTCAGAGACTCAGAGACACCGAGACACCGAGACACAGAGACTCAGAGACTCAGAGACGCTGAGACTCAGAGACACCGAGACACAGAGACGCAGAGACTCAGAGACTCAGAGACACCGAGACACAGAGACTCAGAGACTCAGAGACACCGAGACACCGAGACACCGAGACACAGAGACTCAGAGACGCAGAGACTCAGAGACTCAGAGACACCGAGACACAGAGACTCAGAGACTCAGAGACACCGAGACACCGAGACGCAGAGACTCAGAGACTCAGAGACACCGAGACACCGAGACACAGAGACTCAGAGACTCAGAGACACCGAGACACAGAGACTCAGAGACTCAGAGACACCGAGACACCGAGACACAGAGACTCAGAGACTCAGAGACACAGAGACTCAGAGACCTAGAGACTCAGAGACCTAGAGACTCAGAGACCTAGAGACTCAGAGACTCAGAGACACCGAGACACCGAGACACAGAGACTCAGAGACTCAGAGACACAGAGACTCAGAGACCTAGAGACTCAGAGACCTAGAGACTCAGAGACCTAGAGACTCAGAGACTCAGAGACACCGCGACACAGAGACTCAGAGACTCAGAGACGCAGAGACTCAGAGACGCAGAGACTCAGAGACTCAGAGACACCGAGACACCGAGACTCAGAGACGCAGAGACTCAGAGACACCGAGACGCAGAGACGCAGAGACTCAGAGACACCGAGACACCGAGACACAGAGACTCAGAGACTCAGAGACGCAGAGACTCAGAGACACCGAGACACAGAGACTCAGAGACTCAGAGACGCAGAGACTCAGAGACACCGAGACACAGAGACTCAGAGACTCCGAGACACCGAGACACCGAGACACAGAGACTCAGAGACTCAGAGACGCAGAGACTCAGAGACACCGAGACACCGAGACACTGAGTCTCTGAGTCTCTGAGACACCGAGACTCAGAGATGCAGAGACTCAGAGACTCAGAGACACCGAGACACCGAGACACCGAGACTCAGAGATGCAGAGACTCAGAGACACCGAGACGCAGAGACGCAGAGACTCAGAGACTCAGAGACACCGAGACACAGAGACGCAGAGACTCAGAGACTCAGAGACTCAGAGACTCCGAGACACCGAGACACCGAGACACAGAGACTCAGAGACTCAGAGACGCAGAGACTCAGAGACACCGAGACACCGAGACGCAGAGACTCAGAGACTCAGAGACACCGAGACACAGAGACACAGAGACTCAGAGACTCAGAGACGCAGAGACTCAGAGACACCGAGACACCGAGACTCAGAGACTCAGAGACCTAGAGACTCAGAGACCTAGAGACTCAGAGACACCGAGACACCGAGACACAGAGACTCAGAGACTCAGAGACACCGAGACACAGAGACACCGAGACGCAGAGACTCAGAGACTCAGAGACACCGAGACACCGAGACACAGAGACTCAGAGACTCAGAGACACCGAGACACCGAGACGCAGAGACTCAGAGACTCAGAGACACCGAGACACCGAGACACAGAGACTCAGAGACTCAGAGACTCAGAGACGCAGAGACTCAGAGACACCGAGACACCGAGACACAGAGACGCAGAGACTCAGAGACTCAGAGACACCGAGACACAGAGACTCAGAGACTCAGAGACACCGAGACACCGAGACACCGAGACACAGAGACTCAGAGACGCAGAGACTCAGAGACTCAGAGACACCGAGACACCGAGACACAGAGACTCAGAGACTCAGAGACACCGAGACACCGAGACGCAGAGACTCAGAGACACCGAGACACCGAGACACAGAGACTCAGAGACTCAGAGACACCGAGACACAGAGACTCAGAGACTCAGAGACTCAGAGACACCGAGACACAGAGACTCAGAGACTCAGAGACACAGAGACTCAGAGACCTAGAGACTCAGAGACCTAGAGACTCAGAGACTCAGAGACACCGAGACACCGAGACACAGAGACTCAGAGACTCAGAGACACAGAGACTCAGAGACCTAGAGACTCAGAGACCTAGAGACTCAGAGACCTAGAGACTCAGAGACTCAGAGACACCGAGACACCGAGACACAGAGACTCAGAGACTCAGAGACTCAGAGACGCAGAGACTCAGAGACACCGAGACACCGAGACGCAGAGACTCAGAGATTCAGAGACACCGAGACACAGAGACTCAGAGACTCAGAGACTCAGAGACACCGAGACACCGAGACACCGAGACACAGAGACTCAGAGACGCAGAGACTCAGAGACTCAGAGACACCGAGACACCGAGACACAGAGACTCAGAGACTCAGAGACACCGAGACACCGAGACGCAGAGACTCAGAGACTCAGAGACACCGAGACTCAGAGACTCAGAGACACCGAGACACCGAGACACAGAGACTCAGAGACTCAGAGACTCAGAGACACCGAGACACAGAGACTCAGAGACTCAGAGACACAGAGACTCAGACACCTAGAGACTCAGAGACCTAGAGACTCAGAGACTCAGAGACACCGAGACACCGAGACACAGAGACTCAGAGACTCAGAGACACAGAGACTCAGAGACCTAGAGACTCAGAGACCTAGAGACTCAGAGACCTAGAGACTCAGAGACTCAGAGACACCGAGACACCGAGACACAGAGACTCAGAGACCTAGAGACTCAGAGACCTAGAGACTCAGAGACTCAGAGACTCAGAGACACCGCGACACAGAGACTCAGAGACTCAGAGACGCAGAGACTCAGAGACGCAGAGACTCAGAGACTCAGAGACACCGAGACACCGAGACACCGAGACTCAGAGACGCAGAGACTCAGAGACTCAGAGACACCGAGACACCGAGACACAGAGACTCAGAGACTCAGAGACTCAGAGACACCGAGACACCGAGACACAGAGACTCAGAGACGCAGAGACTCAGAGACTCAGAGACACCGAGACACAGAGACACCGAGACGCAGAGACTCAGAGACTCAGAGACACCGAGACACCGAGACACAGAGACTCAGAGACTCAGAGACAACGAGACACCGAGACGCAGAGACTCAGAGACTCAGAGACACCGAGACACCGAGACACAGAGACTCATAGACTCAGAGACGCAGAGACTCAGAGACACCGAGACACCGAGACACAGAGACGCAGAGACTCAGAGACTCAGAGACACCGAGACACAGAGACTCAGAGACTCAGAGACTCAGAGACACCGAGACACCGAGACACAGAGACTCAGAGACTCAGAGACACAGAGACTCAGAGACCTAGAGACTCAGAGACCTAGAGACTCAGAGACCTAGAGACTCAGAGACTCAGAGACACCGAGACACCGAGACACAGAGACTCAGAGACCTAGAGACTCAGAGACCTAGAGACTCAGAGACTCAGAGACTCAGAGACGCAGAGACTCAGAGACGCAGAGACTCAGAGACTCAGAGACACCGAGACACCGAGACTCAGAGACGCAGAGACTCAGAGACTCAGAGACACCGAGACGCAGAGACTCAGAGACTCAGAGACACCGAGACACAGAGACTCAGAGACGCAGAGACTCTGAGACTCAGAGACACCGAGACGCAGAGACACCGAGACACAGAGACTCAGAGACTCAGAGACGCAGAAACTCAGAGACTCAGAGACTCAGAGACGCAGAGACTCAGAGACACCGAGACACAGAGACTCAGAGACTCAGGGACCTAGAGACTCAGAGACCTAGAGACTCAGAGACTCAGAGACTCAGAGACGCAGAGACTCAGAGACGCAGAGACTCAGAGACTCAGAGACACCGAGACACCGAGACTCAGAGACGCAGAGACTCAGAGACTCAGAGACACCGAGACGCAGAGACTCAGAGACTCAGAGACACCGAGACACCGAGACACAGAGACTCAGAGACGCAGAGACTCAGAGACTCAGAGACACCGAGACGCAGAGACACCGAGACACAGAGACTCAGAGACTCAGAGACTCAGAGACGCAGAAACTCAGAGACTCAGAGACTCAGAGACGCAGAGACTCAGAGACACCGAGACACAGAGACTCAGAGACTCAGAGACACCGAGACACCGAGACACAGAGACTCAGAGACACCGAGACACCGAGACGCAGAGACTCAGAGACTCAGAGACACCGAGACACCGAGACGCAGAGACTCAGAGACTCAGAGACACCGAGACACCGAGACACAGAGACTCAGAGACTCAGAGACTCAGAGACGCAGAGACTCAGAGACACCGAGACACCGAGACACCGAGACGCAGAGACTCAGAGACACCGAGACACCGAGACACAGAGACTCAGAGACACCGAGACACAGAGACTCAGAGACTCAGAGACTCAGAGACGCAGAGACTCAGAGACACCGAGACACCGAGACACCGAGACGCAGAGACTCAGAGACTCAGAGACACCGAGACACAGAGACACAGAGACTCAGAGACGCAGAGACTCAGAGACACCGAGACACCGAGACTCAGAGACACAGAGACTCAGAGACCTAGAGACTCAGAGACCTAGAGACTCAGAGACTCAGAGACTCAGAGACACCGAGACACCGAGACACAGAGACTCAGAGACTCAGAGACACCGAGACACAGAGACACCGAGACGCAGAGACTCAGAGACTCAGAGACACCGAGACACAGAGACTCAGAGACTCAGAGACACCGAGACACCGAGACGCAGAGACTCAGAGACTCAGAGACACCGAGACACCGAGACACAGAGACTCAGAGACTCAGAGACGCAGAGACTCAGAGACACCGAGACACAGAGACGCAGAGACTCAGAGACTCAGAGACACCGAGACACAGAGACTCAGAGACTCAGAGACACCGAGACACCGAGACACCGAGACACAGAGACTCAGAGACGCAGAGACTCAGAGACTCAGAGACACCGAGACACAGAGACTCAGAGACTCAGAGACACCGAGACACCGAGACGCAGAGACTCAGAGACTCAGAGACACCGAGACACCGAGACACAGAGACTCAGAGACTCAGAGACTCAGAGACACCGAGACACAGAGACTCAGAGACTCAGAGACACCGAGACACCGAGACACAGAGACTCAGAGACTCAGAGACACAGAGACTCAGAGACCTAGAGACTCAGAGACCTAGAGACTCAGAGACCTAGAGACTCAGAGACTCAGAGACACCGAGACACCGAGACACAGAGACTCAGAGACTCAGAGACACAGAGACTCAGAGACCTAGAGACTCAGAGACCTAGAGACTCAGAGACCTAGAGACTCAGAGACTCAGAGACACCGCGACACAGAGACTCAGAGACTCAGAGACGCAGAGACTCAGAGACGCAGAGACTCAGAGACTCAGAGACACCGAGACACCGAGACTCAGAGACGCAGAGACTCAGAGACACCGAGACGCAGAGACGCAGAGACTCAGAGACACCGAGACACCGAGACACAGAGACTCAGAGACTCAGAGACGCAGAGACTCAGAGACACCGAGACACAGAGACTCAGAGACTCAGAGACGCAGAGACTCAGAGACACCGAGACACAGAGACTCAGAGACGCAGAGACACCGAGACACAGAGACGCAGAGACGCAGAGACTCAGAGACTCAGAGACTCAGAGACTCCGAGACACCGAGACACCGAGACACAGAGACTCAGAGACTCAGAGACGCAGAGACTCAGAGACACCGAGACACCGAGACACTGAGTCTCTGAGTCTCTGAGACACCGAGACTCAGAGATGCAGAGACTCAGAGACTCAGAGACACCGAGACACCGAGACACCGAGACTCAGAGATGCAGAGACTCAGAGACACCGAGACGCAGAGACGCAGAGACTCAGAGACTCAGAGACACCGAGACACAGAGACGCAGAGACTCAGAGACTCAGAGACTCAGAGACTCCGAGACACCGAGACACCGAGACACAGAGACTCAGAGACTCAGAGACGCAGAGACTCAGAGACACCGAGACACCGAGACGCAGAGACTCAGAGACTCAGAGACACCGAGACACAGAGACACAGAGACTCAGAGACTCAGAGACGCAGAGACTCAGAGACACCGAGACACCGAGACTCAGAGACACAGAGACTCAGAGACCTAGAGACTCAGAGACCTAGAGACTCAGAGACCTAGAGACTCAGAGACTCAGAGACTCAGAGACACCGAGACACCGAGACACAGAGACTCAGAGACTCAGAGACACCGAGACACAGAGACACCGAGACGCAGAGACTCAGAGACTCAGAGACACCGAGACACCGAGACACAGAGACTCAGAGACTCAGAGACACCGAGACACCGAGACGCAGAGACTCAGAGACTCAGAGACACCGAGACACCGAGACACAGAGACTCAGAGACTCAGAGACTCAGAGACGCAGAGACTCAGAGACACCGAGACACCGAGACACAGAGACGCAGAGACTCAGAGACTCAGAGACACCGAGACACAGAGACTCAGAGACTCAGAGACACCGAGACACCGAGACACCGAGACACAGAGACTCAGAGACGCAGAGACTCAGAGACTCAGAGACACCGAGACACCGAGACACAGAGACTCAGAGACTCAGAGACACCGAGACACCGAGACGCAGAGACTCAGAGACACCGAGACACCGAGACACAGAGACTCAGAGACTCAGAGACACCGAGACACAGAGACTCAGAGACTCAGAGACTCAGAGACACCGAGACACAGAGACTCAGAGACTCAGAGACACAGAGACTCAGAGACCTAGAGACTCAGAGACCTAGAGACTCAGAGACTCAGAGACACCGAGACACCGAGACACAGAGACTCAGAGACTCAGAGACACAGAGACTCAGAGACCTAGAGACTCAGAGACCTAGAGACTCAGAGACCTAGAGACTCAGAGACTCAGAGACACCGAGACACCGAGACACAGAGACTCAGAGACCTAGAGACTCAGAGACCTAGAGACTCAGAGACTCAGAGACTCAGAGACACCGCGACACAGAGACTCAGAGACTCAGAGACGCAGAGACTCAGAGACTCAGAGACACCGAGACACCGAGACACCGAGACTCAGCGACGCAGAGACTCAGAGACTCAGAGACACCGAGACGCAGAGACGCAGAGACTCAGAGACACCGAGACACCGAGACTCAGAGACTCAGAGACGCAGAGACTCAGAGACACCGAGACACAGAGACTCAGAGACTCAGAGACGCAGAGACTCAGAGACACCGAGACACAGAGACTCAGAGACGCAGAGACACCGAGACACAGAGACGCAGAGACGCAGAGACTCAGAGACTCAGAGACTCAGAGACTCCGAGACACCGAGACACCGAGACACAGAGACTCAGAGACTCAGAGACGCAGAGACTCAGAGACTCCGAGACACCGAGACACCGAGACACAGAGACTCAGAGACTCAGAGACTCAGAGACACCGAGACACCGAGACACCGAGACTCAGAGATGCAGAGACACAGAGACACCGAGACGCAGAGACGCAGAGACTCAGAGACTCAGAGACACCGAGACACAGAGACGCAGAGACTCAGAGACTCAGAGACTCCGAGACACCGAGACACCGAGACACAGAGACTCAGAGACGCAGAGACTCAGAGACTCAGAGACACCGAGACACAGAGACTCAGAGACTCAGAGACTCAGAGACTCAGAGACACCGAGACTCAGAGATGCAGAGACTCAGAGACTCAGAGACACCGAGACACCGAGACACCGAGACTCAGAGATGCAGAGACTCTGAGACACCGAGACGCAGAGACGCAGAGACTCAGAGACTCAGAGACACCGAGACACAGAGACGCAGAGACTCAGAGACTCAGAGACTCAGAGACTCCGAGACACCGAGACACCGAGACACAGAGACTCAGAGACTCAGAGACGCAGAGACTCAGAGACTCAGAGACACCGAGACACCGAGACACAGAGACTCAGAGACTCAGAGACTCAGAGACACCGAGACTCAGAGATGCAGAGACTCAGAGACACCGAGACACCGAGACACCGAGACTCAGAGATGCAGAGACTCAGAGACACCGAGACGCAGAGACGCAGAGACTCAGAGACTCAGAGACACCGAGACACAGAGACTCAGAGACGCAGAGACTCAGAGACACCGAGACTCAGAGACTCAGAGACTCAGAGACACCGAGACACAGAGACTCAGAGACGACGAGACGCAGAGACTCAGCGACACCGAGACACCGAGACACAGAGACTCAGAGACTCAGAGACACCGAGACTCAGAGATGCAGAGACTCAGAGACTCAGAGACACCGAGACTCAGAGATGCAGAGACTCAGAGACTCAGAGACACCGAGACACCGAGACTCAGAGATGCAGAGACTCAGAGACACCGAGATGCAGAGACGCAGAGACTCAGAGACTCAGAGACACCGAGACACAGAGACTCAGAGACGCAGAGACTCAGAGACACCGAGACTCAGAGACTCAGAGACTCAGAGACTCAGAGACACCGAGACACCGAGACACAGAGACTCAGAGACTCAGAGACGCAGAGACTCAGAGACACCGAGACACCGAGACACAGAGACTCAGAGACTCAGAGACTCAGAGACACCGAGACTCAGAGATGCAGAGACTCAGAGACTCAGAGACACCGAGACACCGAGACACCGAGACTCAGAGATGCAGAGACTCAGAGACACCGAGACGCAGAGACTCAGAGACACCGAGACACAGAGACTCAGAGACGCAGAGACTCAGAGACACCGAGACTCAGAGACTCAGAGACTCAGAGACACCGAGACACAGAGACTCAGAGACGCAGAGACACCGAGACGCAGAGACGCAGAGACTCAGAGACTCAGAGATGCAGAGACTCAGAGACACCGAGACGCAGAGACTCAGAGACACCGAGACACAGAGACTCAGAGACGCAGAGACTCAGAGACACCGAGACTCAGAGACTCAGAGACTCAGAGACACCGAGACACAGAGACTCAGAGACGCAGAGACACCGAGACACAGAGACGCAGAGACTCAGAGACTCCGAGACACCGAGACACAGAGACTCAGAGACTCAGAGACGCAGAGACTCAGAGACACCGAGACACCGAGACACAGAGACTCAGAGACTCAGAGACTCAGAGACACCGAGACTCAGAGATGCAGAGACTCAGAGACTCAGAGACACCGAGACACCGAGACACCAAGACTCAGAGATGCAGAGACTCAGAGACTCAGAGACACCGAGACTCCGAGACACCGAGACTCAGAGATGCAGAGACTCAGAGACACCGAGACGCAGAGACGCAGAGACTCAGAGACACAGAGACTCAGAGACTCAGAGACACCGAGACACCGAGACTCAGAGACGCAGAGACTCAGAGACTCAGAGACACCGAGACACAGAGACTCAGAGACTCAGAGATGCAGAGACTCAGAGACTCAGAGACACCGAGACACCGAGACACCGAGACTCAGAGATGCAGAGACTCAGAGACACCGAGACACCGAGACTCAGAGACGCAGAGACTCAGAGACTCAGAGACACCGAGACACAGAGACTCAGAGACTCAGAGACACCGAGACACAGAGACTCAGAGATGCAGAGACTCAGAGACACCGAGATGCAGAGACGCAGAGACTCAGAGACTCAGAGACACCGAGACACCGAGACTCAGAGACGCAGAGACTCAGAGATTCAGAGACACCGAGACACCGAGACACAGAGACTCAGAGACTCAGAGACTCAGAGACACCGAGACACAGAGACTCAGAGATGCAGAGACTCAGAGACACCGAGACACCGAGACGCAGAGACGCAGAGACTCAGAGACTCAGAGACTCAAAGACTCAGAGACACCGGGACGCAGAGACGCAGAGACTCAGAGACACCGAGACACAGAGACTCAGAGACGCAGAGACACCGAGACACAGAGACTCAGAGACTCAGAGACTCAGAGACTCCGAGACACCGAGACACCGAGACACAGAGACTCAGAGACGCAGAGACTCAGAGACACCGAGACACAGAGACGCAGAGACTCAGAGACTCAGAGACTCAGAGACTCCGAGACACCGAGACACAGAGACTCAGAGACTCAGAGACGCGGAGACGCAAAGACTCAGAGACACCGAGACACCGAGACACAGAGACTCAGAGACTCAGAGACTCAGAGACACCGAGACTCAGAGATGCAGAGACTCAGAGACACCGAGACACCGAGACACCGAGACTCAGAGATGCAGAGACTCAGAGACACCGAGACGCAGAGACGCAGAGACTCAGAGACACAGAGACTCAGAGACTCAGAGACACCGAGACACCGAGACTCAGAGACGCAGAGACTCAGAGACACCGAGACACAGAGACTCAGAGATGCAGAGACTCAGAGACACCGAGACGCAGAGACTCAGAGACTCAGAGACTCAGAGACTCAGAGACGCAGAGACGCAGAGACTCAGAGACACCGAGACACAGAGACTCAGCGGCGCAGAGACTCAGAGACGCAGAGACTCAGAGACTCAGAGACACCGAGACGCAGAGACTCAGAGACTCAGAGACTCAGAGACACCGAGACACAGAGACTCAGAGATGCAGAGACTCAGAGACACCGAGACGCAGAGACGCAGAGACTCAGAGACTCTGAGACGCAGAGACGCAGAGACTCAGAGATGCAGAGACTCAGAGACGCCGAGACGCAGAGACTCAGAGACTCAGAGACGCAGAGACGCAGAGACTCAGAGACACCGAGACACAGAGACTCAGAGACGCAGAGACTCAGAGACGCAGAGACTCAGAGACACCGAGACGCAGAGACGCAGAGACTCAGAGACTCAGAGACACCGAGACACAGAGACTCAGAGACTCAGAGACGCAGAGACCTAGAGACTCAGAGACCTAGAGACTCAGAGACCTAGAGACTCAGAGACTCAGAGACACTGAGACACCGAGACGCAGAGACTCAGAGACTCAGAGACTCAGAGACGCAGAGACTCAGAGACACCGAGACACAGAGACTCAGAGACGCAGAGACTCAGAGACGCAGAGACTCAGAGACTCAGAGACACCGAGACGCAGAGACGCAGAGACTCAGAGACGCAGAGACTCAGAGACTCAGAGACACCGAGACGCAGAGACTCAGAGACGCAGAGATGCAGAGACTCAGAGACACCGAGACACCGAGACACAGAGACTCAGAGACGCAGAGACTCAGAGACACCGAGACGCAGAGACGCAGAGACTCAGAGACGCAGAGACTCAGAGACACCGAGACACAGAGACTCAGAGACACCGAGACGCAGAGATGCAGAGACTCAGAGACACCGAGACACCGAGACACAGAGACTCAGAGACGCAGAGACTCAGAGACGCAGAGATGCAGAGACTCAGAGACACCGAGACACCGAGACACAGAGACTCAGAGACGCAGAGACTCAGAGACACCGAGACGCAGAGACGCAGAGACTCAGAGACGCAGAGACTCAGAGACACCGAGACACAGAGACTCAGAGACGCAGAGACTCAGAGACGCAGAGACTCAGAGACTCAGAGACACCGAGACGCAGAGATGCAGAGACTCAGAGACACCGAGACACCGAGACACAGAGACTCAGAGACGCAGAGACTCAGAGACGCAGAGATGCAGAGACTCAGAGACACCGAGACACCGAGACACAGAGACTCAGAGACTCAGAGACGCAGAGCCTCAGAGACACCGAGACGCAGAGACGCAGAGACTCAGAGACACCGAGACACCGAGACACAGAGACTCAGAGACTCAGAGACGCAGAGACTCAGAGACTCAGAGACACCGAGACGCAGAGACGCAGAGACTCAGAGACTCAGAGACACCGAGACACAGAGACTCAGAGACTCAGAGACGCAGAGACCTAGAGACTCAGAGACCTAGAGACTCAGAGACCTAGAGACTCAGAGACCTAGAGACTCAGAGACTCAGAGACACCGAGACACCGAGACTCAGAGACACCGAGACGCAGAGACGCAGAGACTCAGAGACGCAGAGACTCAGAGACACCGAGACGCAGAGACGCAGAGACTCAGAGACACCGAGACACCGAGACACAGAGACTCAGAGACTCAGAGACGCAGAGACGCAGAGACTCAGAGACTCAGAGACACCGAGACGCAGAGACGCAGAGACTCAGAGACTCTGAGACACCGAGACACAGAGACTCAGAGACTCAGAGACGTAGAGACCTAGAGACTCAGAGACCTACAGACTCAGAGACCTAGAGACTCAGAGACCTAGAGACTCAGAGACTCAGAGACGCAGAGACTCAGAGACTCAGAGACACCGAGACACCGAGACTCAGAGACACCGAGACGCAGAGACGCAGAGACTCAGAGACGCAGAGACTCAGAGACACCGAGACGCAGAGACGCAGAGACTCAGAGACACCGAGACACCGAGACACAGAGACTCAGAGACTCAGAGACGCAGAGACGCAGAGACTCAGAGACTCAGAGACTCAGAGACACCGAGACGCAGAGACGCAGAGACTCAGAGACTCAGAGACACCGAGACACAGAGACTCAGAGACTCAGAGACGCAGAGACCTAGAGACTCAGAGACCTAGAGACTCAGAGACCTAGAGACTCAGAGACCTAGAGACTCAGAGACTCAGAGACTCAGAGACACCGAGACACCGAGACTCAGAGACTCAGAGACTCAGAGACGCAGAGACTCAGAGACTCAGAGACACCGAGACACCGAGACACAGAGACTCAGAGACTCAGAGACACCGAAACACCAAGACTCAGAGCATCAGAGACACCGAGACACCAAGACTCAGAGACGCAGAGACTCAAAGACACCGCGAGACAGAGACTGAGAGACTCAGAGACATCGAAACACCGAGACTCAGAGAGTCAGAGACTCAGAAACATCGAGACTCAGACAAACCAAGACACCAAGACGGAGAGACTCAGAGACACGGAGACTCAGACACTTAGAGACAGAGACACCGAGACTCAAAGACTCAGACACTCAGAGATACAGAGAAACCGAGACACCAAGACTCAGAGACACCGAGACTCAGAGACTCAGACACTCAGAGACTCAGAAACTCTGAGAGTCAGAGACTCTGCCACTCTGAGACCCAGAGACAATGAGACTTAGAGACGCAGAGACTCTGAGACGCAGAGACACTGAGACACAGAGACTCAGAGAAGCAGAAACTCTAAGACGAAGAGACTCTGAGACGATGAGACACTGTGACTCAGAGGTACTGAGACGCAGACAGTCTGAGACGCAGAGACTCTGAGACACAGTGACACTGAGACGCAGAGACACTGAGACGCAGAGACTATGAGATGCAGAGACTCTTGAGACGATGAAACACTCTGACTCAGAGACACTGAGACGCAGAGACTCTGAGACGGAGAGACACTGAGATGCAGAGACTCTGAGACGCAGAGACACTGAGACGCAGAGAATCTGAGACGCAGAGACTCTGAGACGCAGAGACACAGACGCAGAGACACTGAGACGCAGAGACTCAGAGACGCAAAGACACTGAAACGCAGAGACACTGAGACGCAGAGACTCTGAGATGCAAAGACACTGAGACGCAGAGATACTGAGACGCAGAGACACTGAGACGCAGAGACACTGAGACGCAGAGACTCTGAGACGCAGAGACTCTGAGACGCAGAGACTCTGAGACGCAGAGACTCTGAGACGCAGAGACTCTGAGACGCAGAGACACTGAGACGCAGAGACTCTGAGACGCAGAGAGACTGAGACGCAGAGAAACTGAGACGCAGAGACTCTGAGAAACAGAGACGCAAAGATGCAGAGACAGAGACGCAGAGACGCAGAGACACTGAGACACAGAGACACAGAGACTCTGAGACTCTGAGACGCAGAGACGCAGAGACACTGAGACGCAGAGACTCTGAGAAGCAGAGACACTGAGACGCAGAGACTCTGAGACGCAGAGACGCAGAGACTCTGAGACGCAGAGACGCAGAGACGCAGAGACACTGAGACGCAGAGACTCTGAGAAGCAGAGACTCTGAGACACAGTGACACTGAGACGCAGAGACACTGAGACGCAGAGACTATGAGATGCAGAGCCTCTTGAGACGATGAAACACTCTGACTCAGAGACACTGAGACGCAGAGACTCTGAGACGGAGAGACACTGAGAAGCACAGACTCTGAGATGCAGAGACTCTGAGACGCAGAGACACTGAGACGCAGAGAATCTGAGACGCAGAGACTCTGAGACGCAGAGACACAGACGCAGAGACACTGAGACGCAGAGGCTCAGAGACGCAAAGACACTGAAACGCAGAGACACTGAGACGCAGAGACTCTGAGATGCAAAGACACTGAGACGCAGAGACACTGAGACGCAGAGACTCTGAGACGCAGAGAGACTGAGACGCAGAGAAACTGAGACGCAGAGACTCTGAGAAACAGAGACACTGAGACGCAGAGACTCTGAGACGCAGAGAGACTGAGACGCAGAGAAACTGAGACGCAGAGACTCTGAGAAACAGAGACGCAAAGATGCAGAGACGGAGACGCAGAGACACAGAGACAGAGAGACACAGAGACTCTGAGACGCAGAGACGCAGAGACGCAGAGACACTGAGACGCAGAGACTCTGAGAAGCAGAGACACTGAGACGCAGAGACTCTGAGACGCAGAGACACTGAGACGCAGAGACTCTGAGATGCAGAGACTCTGAGACGCAGAGACACTGAGACACTGAGACACTGAGACGCAGAGACACTGAGACACAGAGACACAGAGACTCTGAGACGCAGAGACACAAGGGCGCAGAGAAAGTGTGACGCAGAACATAGAACATAGAACATTACAGCGCAGAACAGGCCCTTCGGCCCACGATGTTGCGCCGACCAGTTGCAAAAACAATGACCCACTAACTTAAGCCAATCCCTTTTCGTCCATAAACCTATCCACGGATCTCTTAAACGTCCCCAAACTAGGCGCATTTACAACTGCAGCAGGCAGTGCATTCCAATCCCTCACCACCCTCTGGGTAAAGAACTTACCCCTGACATCAGTCCTGTAGATGTAACTGAGACACTGAGACACTGAGACTCAGAGACACTGAGACACTGAGACTCTGAGACGCTGAGACACTGAGACTCTGAGACACTGAGACACTGAGACGCTGAGACTCTGAGACACAGAGACACTGAGACGCAGAGACGCAGAGACACTGAGACGCAGAGACACAGAGACACTGAGACGCAGAGACGCAGAGACACTGAGACGCAGAGACACTGAGACACTGAGACGCAGAGACGCAGAGACACTGAGACGCAGAGACACTGAGACACTGAGACGCAGAGACACTGAGACACTGAGACGCAGAGACACTGAGACGCAGAGACTCTGAGACACAGAGACACAAAGACGCAGAGAAACTGTGACGCAGAAACGCAGAGACACTGAGACACTGAGACGCAGAGACGCAGAGACACGAAGACGCAGAGAAACTGAGACGCAGAGACACTGAGACACAGAGACTCTAAGACACAGAGACGCAAAGATGCAGAGACAGAGACGCAGAGACGCAGAGACACTGAGACGCAGAGACACTGTGACGCAGAGACACTGAGACGCAGAGACACTGAGACACAGAGACACAAAGACGCAGAGACACTGTGACGCAGAGACGCAGAGACACTGAGACGCAGAGACACTGAGTTGCAGAGACACTGTGACGCAGAGACACTGAGACGCAGAGACACTGAGACACAGAGACACAAAGACGCAGAGACACTGTGACGCAGAGACGCAGAGACACTGAGACGCAGAGACACTGAGTTGCAGAGACACTGAGACGCAGAGACTCTGAGACACAGAGACACAAAGACGCAGAGACACTGTGACGCAGAGACGCAGAGACACTGTGACGCAGAGACGCAGAGACACTGAGACGCAGAGACACTGAGTTGCAGAGACACAGAGACTCTGAGACGCAGAGACGCAGAGACGCAGAGACACTGAGACGCAGAGACTCTGAGAAGCAGAGACACTGAGACGCAGAGACTCTGAGATGCAGAGACTCTGAGACGCAGAGACACTGAGACGCAGAGACACTGAGACACTGAGACGCAGAGACACTGAGACACAGAGACACAGAGACTCTGAGACGCAGAGACACAAGGGCGCAGAGAAAGTGTGACGCAGAACATAGAACATAGAACATTACAGCGCAGAACACGCCCTTCGGCCCACGATGTTGCGCCGACCAGTTGCAAAAACAATGACCCACTAACTTAAGCCAATCCCTTTTCGTCCATAAACCTATCCACGGATCTCTTAAACGTCCCCAAACTAGGCGCATTTACAACTGCAGCAGGCAGTGCATTCCAATCCCTCACCACCCTCTGGGTAAAGAACTTACCCCTGACATCAGTCCTGTAGATGTAACTGAGACACTGAGACACTGAGACTCAGAGACACTGAGACACTGAGACTCTGAGACGCTGAGACACTGAGACTCTGAGACACTGAGACACTGAGACGCTGAGACTCTGAGACACAGAGACACTGAGACGCAGAGACGCAGAGACACTGAGACGCAGAGACACAGAGACACTGAGACGCAGAGACGCAGAGACACTGAGACGCAGAGACACTGAGACACTGAGACGCAGAGACGCAGAGACACTGAGACGCAGAGACACTGAGACACTGAGACGCAGAGACACTGAGACACTGAGACGCAGAGACACTGAGACGCAGAGACTCTGAGACACAGAGACACAAAGACGCAGAGAAACTGTGACGCAGAAACGCAGAGACACTGAGACACTGAGACGCAGAGACGCAGAGACACGAAGACGCAGAGAAACTGAGACGCAGAGACACTGAGACACAGAGACTCTAAGACACAGAGACGCAAAGATGCAGAGACAGAGACGCAGAGACGCAGAGACACTGAGACGCAGAGACACTGTGACGCAGAGACACTGAGACGCAGAGACACTGAGACACAGAGACACAAAGACGCAGAGACACTGTGACGCAGAGACGCAGAGACACTGAGACGCAGAGACACTGAGTTGCAGAGACACTGTGACGCAGAGACACTGAGACGCAGAGACACTGAGACACAGAGACACAAAGACGCAGAGACACTGTGACGCAGAGACGCAGAGACACTGAGACGCAGAGACACTGAGTTGCAGAGACACTGAGACGCAGAGACTCTGAGACACAGAGACACAAAGACGCAGAGACACTGTGACGCAGAGACGCAGAGACACTGAGACGCAGAGACACTGAGTTGCAGAGACACTGAGACGCAGAGACTCTGAGACACAGAGACACAAAGACGCAGAGACGCTGAGACGCAAGACGCAGAGACACTGAGACGCAGAGAAACTGAGACGCAGAGACACTGAGACACAGAGACGCAAAGATGCAGAGACGGAGACGCAGAGACGCAGAGACACTGAGACGCAGAGACACTGAGACGCAGAGACGCAGAGACGCAGAGACACTGAGACGCAGAGACACTGAGACACTGAGACGCAGAGACACTGAGACGCAGAGACTCTGAGACACAGAGACACAAAGACGCAGAGAAACTGTGACGCAGAAACGCAGAGACACTGAGATGCAGAGACACTGAGACGCAAAGACGCAGAGACACTGAGACGCAGAGAAACTGAGACGCAGAGACACTGAGACACAGAGACTCTAAGACACAGAGATGCAAAGATGCAGAGACAGAGACGCAGTGACGCAGAGACTCTGAGACTCTGAGACGCAGAGACTCTGAGACGCAGAGACGCAGAGACACTGAGACACTGAGACACAGAGACACTAGACGCAAAGACACTGAGACCCAGAGACTCTGAGACGCAGAGTCACTGAGACGCAGAGACTCTGAGATGCTGAGACGCAGAGTCACTGAGACGCAAAGGCACTGAGACGCAGAGACACTGAGACGCAGAGACTCTGAGACGCAGAGACGCAGAGACACTGAGACACTGAGACGCAGAGACACTGAGACGCAGAGACTCTGAGGCGCAGAGGCGCAGAGACACTGAGACACTGAGACGCAGAGACACTGAGACGCAGAGACACTGAGACGCAGAGACGCTGAGACGCAGAGACACTGAGACGTAGAGACTTTGAGGCGCAGAGACGCAGAGACGCAGAGACACTGAGACGCAGAGACTCTGAGACGCAGAGACGCAGAGACACTGAGACGCAGAGACACTGAGACGCAGAGACTCTGAGGCGCAGAGTCGCTGACACGCAGAGACACTGAGACACTGAGACGCAAAGACACTGAGACCCAGAGACTCTGAGACGCAGAGTCACTGAGACGCAAAGACACTGAGACGCAGAGACACTGAGACGCAGAGACTCTGAGACGCAGAGACGCAGAGACGCAGAGACACTGAGACACTGAGACGCAGAGACACTGAGACGCAGAGACTCTGAGGCGCAGAGGCGCAGAGACACTGAGATGCAGAGACACTGAGACGCAGAGACACTGTGACAGAGACGCAGAGACACTGAGATGCACAGACACTGAGATGCAGAGACACTGAGACAGAGAGACGCAAAGACACACAGACACTGAGACGCAGAGACACTGAGACGCAGACACTCTGAGACGCAGAGACTCTGAGACGCAGAGACACTGAGACGCAGAGACACTGAGACGCAGAGACACAGAGACTCTGAGACGCAGAGACACAAAGGCGCAGAGAAAGTGTGACGCAGAACATAGAACATAGAACATAGAACATTACAGCGCCGAACAGGCCCTTCGACCCACGATGTTGCGCCGACCAGTTACAAAAACAATGACCCACTAACCTAAGCCAATCCCTTTTCGTCCATAAACCTATCCACGGATCTCTTAAACGCCCCCAAACTAGGCGCATTTACAACTGCAGCAGGCAGGGCATTCCAATCCCTCACCACCCTCTGGGTAAAGAACCTACCCCTGACATCCGTCCTGTAGATGTAACTGAGACACTGAGACACTGAGACGCAGAGACGCAGAGACGCAGAGACTCTGAGACGCAGAGACGCTGAGACGCAGACACGCTGCGACGCAGAGATACTGAGACGCAGAGAAACTGAAACGCAGAGACACTGAGACACAGAGACGCAAAAATGCAGAGACGGAGACGCAGAGACACTGAGACGCAGAGACACTGAGACGCAGAGACGCAAAGACGCAGAGACACAAAGACGCAGAGACACTGAGACGCAGAGAAACTGAGACGCAGAGACACTGAGACACAGAGACTCTAAGACACAGAGATGCAAAGATGCAGAGACAGAGACGCAGTGACGCAGAGACTCTGAGACTCTGAGACGCAGAGACTCTGAGACGCAGGGACACTGAGACTCTGAGACGCAGAGACGCAGAGACACTGAGACACAGAGACACTGAGACGCAAAGACACTGAGACCCAGAGACTCTGAGACGCAGAGTCACTGAGACGCAGAGACTCTGAGATGCTGAGACACAGAGTCACTGAGACGCAAAGACACTGAGACGCAGAGACACTGAGACGCAGAGACTCTGAGACGCAGAGACGCAGAGACACTGAGACACTGAGACGCAGAGACACTGAGACGCAGAGACTCTGAGGCGCAGAGGCGCAGAGGCGCAGAGGCGCAGAGACACTGAGATGCAGAGACACTGAGACGCAGAGACACTGAGACAGAGACGCAGAGACACTGAGATGCACAGACACTGAGATGCAGAGACACTGAGACAGAGAGACGCAAAGACACACAGACACTGAGACGCAGAGACACTGAGACGCAGACACTCTGAGACGCAGAGACTCTGAGATGCAGAGACGCAGAGACACTGAGACGCAGAGACACTGAGACGCAGAGACACAGAGACTCTGAGACGCAGAGACACAAAGGCGCAGAGAAAGTGTGACGCAGAACATAGAACATAGAACATAGAACATTACAGCGCAGAACAGGCCCTTCGGCCCACGATGATGCGCCGACCAGTTACAAAAACAATGACCCACTAACCTAAGCCAATCCCTTTTCGTCCATAAACCTATCCACGGATCTCTTAAACGCCCCCAAACTAGGCGCATTTACAACTGCAGCAGGCAGGGCATTCCAATCCCTCACCACCCTCTGGGTAAAGAACCTACCCCTGACATCAGTCCTGTAGATGTAACTGAGACACTGAGACTCTGAGACGCAGAGACACTGAGACGCTGAGACTCTGAGACGCAGAGACACTGAGACACTGACACTCTGAGACGCAGAGACACTGAGACTCTGAGATGCAGAGACGCAGAGACACTGAGACGCAGAGACACTGAGACACTGAGACGCAGAGACACTGAGACACAGAGACACAGAGACTCTGAGACGCAGAGACACAAAGGCGCAGAGAAAGTGTGACGCAGAACATAGAACATAGAACATAGAACATTACAGCGCAGAACAGGCCCTTCGGCCCACGATGATGCGCCGACTAGTTACAAAAACAATGACCCACTAACCTAAGCCAATCCCTTTTCGTCCATAAACCTATCCACTGATCTCTTAAACGCCCCCAAGCTAGGCGCATTTACAACTGCAGCAGGCAGTGCATTCCAATCCCTCACCACCCTCTGGGTAAAGAACCTACCCCTGAAATCAGTCCTGTAGATGTAACTGAGACGCTGAGACTCAGAGACACTGAGACACTGAGACTCTGAGACGCAGAGACACTGAGACGCTGAGACTCTGAGACACTGAGACGCTGAGACTCTGAGACGCAGAGACGCAGAGACACTGAGACGCAGAGACGCAGAGACACTGAGACTCAGAGACACTGAGACTCAGAGACACTGAGACTCAGAGACGCAGAGACACTGAGACGCAGAGACTCTGAGACACTGAGACGCAAAGACACTGAGACCCAGAGACTCTGAGACGCAGAGTCACTGAGACGCAAAGACACTGAGACGCAGAGACACTGAGACGCAGAGACTCTGAGACGCAGAGACGCAGAGACACTGAGACACTGAGACGCAGAGACACTGAGACGCAGAGACTCTGAGGCGCAGAGGCGCAGAGACACTGAGATGCAGAGACACTGAGACGCAGAGACACTGTGACAGAGACGCAGAGACACTGAGATGCACAGACACTGAGATGCAGAGACACTGAGACAGAGAGACGCAAAGACACACAGACACTGAGACGCAGAGACACTGAGACGCAGACACTCTGAGACGCAGAGACTCTGAGACGCAGAGACGCAGAGACACTGAGACGCAGAGACACTGAGACGCAGAGACACAGAGACTCTGAGACGCAGAGACACAAAGGCGCAGAGAAAGTGTGACGCAGAACATAGAACATAGAACATAGAACATTACAGCGCAGAACAGGCCCTTCGACCCACGATGTTGCGCCGACCAGTTACAAAAACAATGACCCACTAACCTAAGCCAATCCCTTTTCGTCCATAAACCTATCCACGGATCTCTTAAACGCCCCCAAACTAGGCGCATTTACAACTGCAGCAGGCAGGGCATTCCAATCCCTCACCACCCTCTGGGTAAAGAACCTACCCCTGACATCCGTCCTGTAGATGTAACTGAGACACTGAGACACTGAGACGCAGAGACTCTGAGACGCAGAGACGCAGAGACACTGAGACGCAGAGACGCAGAGACTCTGAGACGCAGAGACGCTGAGACGCAGACACGCTGCGACGCAGAGATACTGAGACGCAGAGAAACTGAAACGCAGAGACACTGAGACACAGAGACGCAAAAATGCAGAGACGGAGACGCAGAGACGCAGAGACACTGAGACGCAGAGACACTGAGACGCAGAGACGCAAAGACGCAGAGACACAAAGACGCAGAGACACTGAGACGCAGAGACACTGAGACACAGAGACTCTAAGACACAGAGATGCAAAGATGCAGAGACAGAGACGCAGTGACGCAGAGACTCTGAGACTCTGAGACGCAGAGACTCTGAGACGCAGGGACACTGAGACTCTGAGACGCAGAGACGCAGAGACACTGAGACACAGAGACACTGAGACGCAAAGACACTGAGACCCAGAGACTCTGAGACGCAGAGTCACTGAGACGCAGAGACTCTGAGATGCTGAGACACAGAGTCACTGAGACGCAAAGACACTGAGACGCAGAGACACTGAGACGCAGAGACTCTGAGACGCAGAGACGCAGAGACACTGAGACACTGAGACGCAGAGACACTGAGACGCAGAGACTCTGAGGCGCAGAGGCGCAGAGGCGCAGAGGCGCAGAGACACTGAGATGCAGAGACACTGAGACGCAGAGACACTGAGACAGAGACGCAGAGACACTGAGATGCACAGACACTGAGATGCAGAGACACTGAGACAGAGAGACGCAAAGACACACAGACACTGAGACGCAGAGACACTGAGACGCAGACACTCTGAGACGCAGAGACTCTGAGATGCAGAGACGCAGAGACACTGAGACGCAGAGACACTGAGACGCAGAGACACAGAGACTCTGAGACGCAGAGACACAAAGGCGCAGAGAAAGTGTGACGCAGAACATAGAACATAGAACATAGAACATTACAGCGCAGAACAGGCCCTTCGGCCCACGATGATGCGCCGACCAGTTACAAAAACAATGACCCACTAACCTAAGCCAATCCCTTTTCGTCCATAAACCTATCCACGGATCTCTTAAACGCCCCCAAACTAGGCGCATTTACAACTGCAGCAGGCAGGGCATTCCAATCCCTCACCACCCTCTGGGTAAAGAACCTACCCCTGACATCAGTCCTGTAGATGTAACTGAGACACTGAGACTCTGAGACGCAGAGACACTGAGACGCTGAGACTCTGAGACGCAGAGACACTGAGACACTGACACTCTGAGACGCAGAGACACTGAGACTCTGAGATGCAGAGACGCAGAGACACTGAGACGCAGAGACACTGAGACACTGAGACGCAGAGACACTGAGACACAGAGACACAGAGACTCTGAGACGCAGAGACACAAAGGCGCAGAGAAAGTGTGACGCAGAACATAGAACATAGAACATAGAACATTACAGCGCAGAACAGGCCCTTCGGCCCACGATGATGCGCCGACTAGTTACAAAAACAATGACCCACTAACCTAAGCCAATCCCTTTTCGTCCATAAACCTATCCACTGATCTCTTAAACGCCCCCAAGCTAGGCGCATTTACAACTGCAGCAGGCAGTGCATTCCAATCCCTCACCACCCTCTGGGTAAAGAACCTACCCCTGAAATCAGTCCTGTAGATGTAACTGAGACGCTGAGACTCAGAGACACTGAGACACTGAGACTCTGAGACGCAGAGACACTGAGACGCTGAGACTCTGAGACACTGAGACGCTGAGACTCTGAGACGCAGAGACGCAGAGACACTGAGACGCAGAGACGCAGAGACACTGAGACTCAGAGACACTGAGACTCAGAGACACTGAGACTCAGAGACGCAGAGACACTGAGACGCAGAGACTCTGAGACACAGAGACACAAAGACGCAGAGAAACTGTGACGCAGAGACACTGAGACGTAGAGACACTGAGACGCAGAGACGCAGAGACACTGAGACGCAGAGAAACTGAGACACAGAGACTCTAAGACACAGAGACGCAGAGACACTGTGACTCAGAGACACTGAGACACTGAGACGCAGAGACTCAGAGACGCAGAGACACTGAGACTCAGAGACTCTGAGACGAAGAGACACTGAGACTCAGAGACACTGAGACGCTGTGACTCTGAGACGCAGAGACACTGAGACTCAGAGACACTGAGACACTGAGACACTGAGATTCTGAGACGCAGAGACACTGAGACTCAGAGACGCTGAGACACTGAGACGCAGAGACTCTGAGACGAAGAGACACTGAGATTCAGAGACACTGAGACACTGAGATTCTGAGACGCAGAGACACTGAGACTCAGAGACGCTGAGACACTGAGACTCAGAGACACTGAGACGCTGAGACTCTGAGACACAGAGACACTGAGACTCAGAGACACTGAGACACTGAGACGCAGAGACACTGAGACTCAGAGACACTGAGACTCAGAGACACTGAGACGCTGAGACGCAGAGACACTGAGACACAGAGACACTGAGACTCAGAGACACTGAGACGCTGAGACTTTGAGACGCAGAGACACTGAGACTCAGAGGCACTGAGACGCTGAGACACTGAGACTCAGAGACGCAGAGACTCAGAGACACTTAGACACTGAGACGCTGAGACTCTGAGACGCAGAGACACTGAGACTCAGAGACACTGAGACTCTGAGACGCAGAGACACTGAGACTCAGAGCCACTGAGACACTGAGACGCAGAGACACTGAGACACAGAGACTCTGAGACGAAGAGACACTGAGACTCAGAGACACTGAGACGCTGAGACTCTGAGACGCAGAGACACTGAGACTCAGAGACACTGAGACACTGAGACACTGAGACACTGAGATTCTGAGACGCAGAGACACTGAGACTCAGAGACGCTGAGACACTGAGACGCAGAGGCTCTGAGACGAAGAGACACTGAGATTCAGAGACACTGAGACACTGAGATTCTGAGACGCAGAGACACTGAGACTCAGAGACGCTGAGACACTGAGACTCAGAGACACTGAGACGCTGAGACTCTGAGACACAGAGACACTGAGACTCAGAGACACTGAGACACTGAGACGCAGAGACACTGAGACACTGAGACACTGAGACGCTGAGACACTGAGACGCTGAGACGCTGAGACGCAGAGACACTGAGACACAGAGACACTGAGACTCAGAGACACTGAGACGCTGAGACTTTGAGACGCAGAGACACTGAGACTCAGAGGCACTGAGACGCTGAGACACTGAGACTCAGAGACGCAGAGACTCAGAGACACTTAGACACTGAGACGCTGAGACTCTGAGACGCAGAGACACTGAGACTCAGAGACACTGAGACTCTGAGACGCAGAGACACTGAGACTCAGAGACACTGAGACACTGAGACGCAGAGACACTGAGACACTGAGACACAGAGACACTGAGACTCAGAGACACTGAGACGCTGAGACTTCGAGACGCAGAGACACTGAGACTCAGAGGCACTGAGACGCTGAGACACTGAGACTCAGAGACGCAGAGACTCAGAGACACTTAGACACTGAGACGCTGAGACTCTGAGACACAGAGATGCAGAGACACTGAGACTCTGAGACGCAGAGACGCAGAGACACTGAGACACTGAGACTCAGAGACACTGAGACACTGAGACTCTGAGACGCAGAGACGCAGAGACACTGAGACTCTGAGACGCTGAGACGCTGAGACTCTGAGACGCAGAGACGCAGAGACACTGAGACGCTGAGACACTGAGACGCTGAGACACTGAGACGCAGAGACTCTGAGACGCAGAGACTCTGAGACGCAGAGACTCTGAGACGCAGAGAAACTGAGACGCAGAGACACTGAGACGCAAAGACACTGAGACGCAGAGACGCTGAGACGCAGAGTCACTGAGACTCTGAGGCGCAGAGGCGCAGAGACACTGAGACGCAGAGAAACTGAGACGCAGAGACGCTGAGACGCAGAGACTCTGAGGCGCAGAGACACTGAGACGCAGAGACGCTGAGGCGCAGAGAAACTGTGACGCAGAGACACTGAGACGCAGAGATTCTGAGACGCAGAGATTCTGAGACGCAGAGACACTGAGACTCAGAGACACTGAGACACTGAGACGCAGAGACACTGAGACACAGAGACACTGAGACACTGAGACACTGAGACGCTGAGACGCTGAGACGCAGAGACACTGAGACACAGAGACACTGAGACTCAGAGACACTGAGACGCTGAGACTTTGAGACGCAGAGACACTGAGACTCAGAGGCACTGAGACGCTGAGACACTGAGACTCAGAGACGCAGAGACTCAGAGACACTTAGACACTGAGACGCTGAGACTCTGAGACGCAGAGACACTGAGACTCAGAGACACTGAGACTCTGAGACGCAGAGACACTGAGACTCAGAGACACTGAGACACTGAGACGCAGAGACACTGAGACACTGAGACACAGAGACACTGAGACTCAGAGACACTGAGACGCTGAGACTTCGAGACGCAGAGACACTGAGACTCAGAGGCACTGAGACGCTGAGACACTGAGACTCAGAGACGCAGAGACTCAGAGACACTTAGACACTGAGACGCTGAGACTCTGAGACACAGAGATGCAGAGACACTGAGACTCTGAGACGCAGAGACGCAGAGACACTGAGACACTGAGACTCAGAGACACTGAGACACTGAGACTCTGAGACGCAGAGACGCAGAGACACTGAGACTCTGAGACGCTGAGACGCTGAGACTCTGAGACGCAGAGACGCAGAGACACTGAGACGCTGAGACACTGAGACGCTGAGACACTGAGACGCAGAGACTCTGAGACGCAGAGACTCTGAGACGCAGAGACTCTGAGACGCAGAGAAACTGAGACGCAGAGACACTGAGACGCAAAGACACTGAGACGCAGAGACGCTGAGACGCAGAGTCACTGAGACTCTGAGGCGCAGAGGCGCAGAGACACTGAGACGCAGAGAAACTGAGACGCAGAGACGCTGAGACGCAGAGACTCTGAGGCGCAGAGACACTGAGACGCAGAGACGCTGAGGCGCAGAGAAACTGTGACGCAGAGACACTGAGACGCAGAGATTCTGAGACGCAGAGATTCTGAGACGCAGAGACACTGAGACGCAGAGACACAGACGCAGAGACACTGAGACGCAGAGACACTGAGACGCAGACACGCAGAGACGCAGAGACACTGAGACGTAGAGACTCTGAGACGCAGAGACGCTGAGACGCAGAGACGCAGAGACACTGTGACTCAGAGACACTGAGACACTGAGACGCAGAGACTCAGAGACGCAGAGACACTGAGACTCAGAGACTCTGAGACGAAGAGACACTGAGACTCAGAGACACTGAGACGCTGAGACTCTGAGACGCAGAGATACTGAGACTCAGAGACACTGAGACACTGAGACACTGAGATTCTGAGACGCAGAGACACTGAGACTCAGAGACGCTGAGACACTGAGACGCAGAGACTCTGAGACGAAGAGACACTGAGATTCAGAGACACTGAGACACTGAGATTCTGAGACGCAGAGACACTGAGACTCAGAGACGCTGAGACACTGAGACACAGAGACACTGAGACGCTGAGACTCTGAGACACAGAGACACTGAGACTCAGAGACACTGAGACACTGAGACGCAGAGACACTGAGACTCAGAGACACTGAGACTCAGAGACACTGAGACGCTGAGACGCAGAGACACTGAGACACAGAGACACTGAGACGCAGAGACACTGAGACTCAGAGGCACTGAGACGCTGAGACACTGTGACTCAGAGACGCAGAGACTCAGAGACACTTAGACACTGAGACGCTGAGACTCTGAGACGCAGAGACACTGAGACTCAGAGACACTGAGACTCTGAGACGCAGAGACACTGAGACTCAGAGACACTGAGACACTGAGACGCAGAGACACTGAGACACAGAGACTCTGAGACGAAGAGACACTGAGACTCAGAGACACTGAGACGCTGAGACTCTGAGACGCAGAGGCACTGAGACTCAGAGACACTGAGACACTGAGACACTGAGATTCTGAGACGCAGAGACACTGAGACTCAGAGACGCTGAGACACTGAGACTCAGAGACACTGAGACGCTGAGACTCTGAGACACAGAGACACTGAGACTCAGAGACACTGAGACACTGAGACGCAGAGACACTGAGACACAGAGACTCTGAGACGCTGAGACTCTGAGACACAGAGACACTGAGACTCAGAGACACTGAGACACTGAGACGCAGAGACACTGAGACACAGAGACTCTGAGACTCAGAGACACTGAGACACTGAGACGCTGAGACGATGAGACACTGAGACACAGAGACACTGAGACTCAGAGACACTGAGACACAGAGACACTGAGACTCAGAGACACTGAGACACTGAGACGCTGAGACGCAGAGACACTGAGACACAGAGACACTGAGACTCAGAGACACTGAGACGCTGAGACGCAGAGACACTGAGACACAGAGACACTGAGACTCAGAGACACTGAGACGCTGAGACTTTGAGACGCAGAGACACTGAGACTCAGAGGCACTGAGACGCTGAGACACTGAGACTCAGAGACGCAGAGACTCAGAGACACTTAGACACTGAGACGCTGAGACTCTGAGACGCAGAGACACTGAGACTCAGAGACACTGTGACTCTGAGACGCAGAGACACTGAGACTCAGAGACACTGAGACACTGAGACGCAGAGACACTGAGTCACAGAGACACTGAGACTCAGAGACACTGAGACACTGAGACGCAGAGACACTGACACACAGAGACACTGAGTCTCAGAGACACTGAGACGCTGAGACTTTGAGACGAAGAGACACTGAGACTCAGAGGCACTGAGACGCTGAGACACTGAGACTCAGAGACGCAGAGACTCAGAGACACTTAGACACTGAGACGCTGAGACTCTGAGACACAGAGATGCAGAGACACTGAGACTCTGAGACGCAGAGACTCAGAGACACTTAGACACTGAGACGCTGAGACACTGAGACTCAGAGACACTGAGACACTGAGACTCTGAGACGCAGAGACGCAGAGACACTGAGACACTGAGACGCTGAGACGCTGAGACGCAGAGACGCAGAGACACTGAGACGCTGAGACACTGTGATGCTGAGACGCTGAGACTCTGAGACACTGAGACGCAGAGACGCAGAGACAGTGAGACTCAGAGACACTGAGACGCTGAGACTCTGAGACGAAGAGACACTGAGACTCAGAGACACAGAGACGCTGAGACGCAGAGACACTGAGACGCAGAGACTCTGAGACGCAGAGACACTGAGACTCAGAGACGCAGAGACACTGAGACTCAGAGACGCAGAGACACTGAGACTCAGAGATACTGAGACTCTGAGACCCTGAGACACTGAGACGCCGAGACTCTGAGACGCTGAGACTCTGAGACGCAGAGACACAGAGACACTGAGACTCTGAGACACTGAGACGCTGAGACTCTGCGACGCTGAGACTCTGAGACGCTGAGACGCTGAGACGCTGAGACTCTGAGACTCTGAGACCCTGAGACACTGAGACGCCGAGACTCTGAGACGCTGAGACTCTGAGACGCAGAGACTCTGAGACGCAGAGACACTGAGACTCAGAGACACTGAGATGCCGAGACTCTGAGACACAGAGATGCAAAGACGCAGAGACACTGAGACGCTGAGACACTGAGACGCTGAGACGCTGAGACTCTGAGACACTGAGACGCAGAGACGCAGAGACAGTGAGACTCAGAGACACTGAGACGCTGAGACTCTGAGACGAAGAGACACTGAGACTCAGAGACACAGAGACGCTGAGACGCAGAGACTCTGAGACGCAGAGACTCTGAGACGCAGAGACACTGAGACGCAGAGACTCTGAGACGCAGAGACTCTGAGACGCAGAGACTCTGAGACGCAGAGACTCTGAGACGCAGAGACTCTGAGACGCAAAGACACTGAGACGCAGAGACGCTGAGACTCTGACACGCAGAGTCACTGAGACTCTGAGGCGCAGAGGCGCAGAGACACTGAGACGCAGAGAAACTGAGACGCTGAGACGCAGAGACTCTGAGGCGCAGAGACACTGAGACGCAGAGACGCTGAGGCGCAGAGAAACTGTGACGCAGAGACACTGAGACGCAGAGATTCTGAGACGCAGAGATTCTGAGACGCAGAGACACAGACGCAGAGACACTGAGACGCAGAGACACTGAGACGCAGACACGCAGAGACGCAGAGACACTGAGACGTAGAGACTCTGAGACGCAGAGACGCTGAGACGCAGAGACACTGAGACGCAGAGACACAGACGCAGAGACACTGAGACGCAGAGACACTGAGACGCAGACACGCAGAGACGCAGAGACACTGAGACGTAGAGACTCTGAGACGCAGAGACGCTGAGACGCAGAGACGCAGAGACACTGTGACACAGAGACACTGAGACACTGAGACGCAGAGACTCAGAGACGCAGAGACACTGAGACGTAGAGACTCTGAGACGCAGAGACGCTGAGACGCAGAGACGCAGAGACACTGTGACTCAGAGACACTGAGACACTGAGACGCAGAGACTCAGAGACGCAGAGACACTGAGACTCAGAGACTCAGAGACTCTGAGACGAAGAGACACTGAGACTCAGAGACACTGAGACGCTGAGACTCTGAGACGCAGAGACACTGAGACTCAGAGACACTGAGACACTGAGATTCTGAGACGCAGAGACACTGAGACTCAGAGACGCTGAGACACTGAGACGCAGAGACTCTGAGACGAAGAGACACTGAGATTCAGAGACACTGAGACACTGAGATTCTGAGACGCAGAGACACTGAGACTCAGAGACGCTGAGACACTGAGACTCAGAGACACTGAGACGCTGAGACTCTGAGACACAGAGACACTGAGACTCAGAGACACTGAGACGCTGAGACTCTGAGACACAGAGACACTGAGACTCAGAGACACTGAGACACTGAGACGCAGAGACACTGAGACTCAGAGACACTGAGACTCAGAGACACTGAGACGCTGAGACGCAGAGACACTGAGACACAGAGACACTGAGACTCAGAGACACTGAGACGCTGAGACTTTGAGACGCAGAGACACTGAGACTCAGAGGCACTGAGACACTGAGACTCAGAGACGCTGAGACACTGAGACTCAGAGACGCAGAGACTCAGAGACACTTAGACACTGAGACGCTGAGACTCTGAGACGCAGAGACACTGCGACTCAGAGACACTGAGACTCTGAGACGCAGAGACACTGAGACTCAGAGCCACTGAGACACTGAGACGCAGAGACACTGAGACACAGAGACTCTGAGACGAAGAGACACTGAGACTCAGAGACACTGAGACGCTGAGACTCTGAGACGCAGAGACTCTGAGACGCAGAGACACTGAGACTCAGAGACACTGAGACACTGAGACACTGAGATTCTGAGACGCAGAGACACTGAGACTCAGAGACGCTGAGACACTGAGACGCAGAGGCTCTGAGACGAAGAGACACTGAGATTCAGAGACACTGAGACACTGAGATTCTGAGACGCAGAGACACTGAGACTCAGAGACGCTGAGACACTGAGACTCAGAGACACTGAGACGCTGAGACTCTGAGACACAGAGACACTGAGACTCAGAGACACTGAGACACTGAGACGCAGAGACACTGAGACACAGAGACACTGAGACACTGAGACACTGAGACGCTGAGACGCAGAGACACTGAGACACAGAGACACTGAGACTCAGAGACACTGAGACGCTGAGACTTTGAGACGCAGAGACACTGAGACTCAGAGGCACTGAGACGCTGAGACACTGAGACTCAGAGACGCAGAGACTCAGAGACACTTAGACACTGAGACGCTGAGACTCTGAGACGCAGAGACACTGAGACTCAGAGACACTGAGACTCTGAGACGCAGAGACACTGAGACTCAGAGACACTGAGACACTGAGACGCAGAGACACTGAGACACAGAGACACTGAGACTCAGAGACACTGAGACACTGAGACGCAGAGACACTGAGACACTGAGACACAGAGACACTGAGACTCAGAGACACTGAGACGCTGAGACTTTGAGACGCAGAGACACTGAGACTCAGAGGCACTGAGACGCTGAGACACTGAGACTCAGAGACGCAGAGACTCAGAGACACTTAGACACTGAGACGCTGAGACTCTGAGACACAGAGATGCAGAGACACTGAGACTCTGAGACGCAGAGACGCAGAGACACTGAGACACTGAGACTCAGAGACACTGAGACACTGAGACTCTGAGACGCAGAGACGCAGAGACGCTGAGACTCTGAGACACTGAGACGCTGAGACGCTGAGACTCTGAGACGCAGAGACGCAGAGACGCTGAGACGCTGAGACACTGAGACGCAGAGACTCTGAGATGCAGAGACTCTGAGACGCAGAGACTCTGAGACGCAGAGAAACTGAGACGCAGAGACACTGAGACGCAAAGACACTGAGACGCAGAGACGCTGAGACGCTGAGACGCAGAGTCACTGAGACTCTGAGGCGCAGAGGCGCAGAGACACTGAGACGCAGAGAAACTGAGACGCAGAGACGCTGAGACGCAGAGACTCTGAGGCGCAGAGACACTGAGACGCAGAGACGCTGAGGCGCAGAGAAACTGTGACGCAGAGACACTGAGACGCAGAGATTCTGAGACGGAGAGATTCTGAGACGCAGAGACACTGAGACGCAGAGACACAGACGCAGAGACACTGAGACGCAGAGACACTGAGACGCAGACACGCAGAGACGCAGAGACACTGAGACGTAGAGACTCTGAGACGCAGAGACGCTGAGACGCAGAGACGCAGAGACACTGTGACTCAGAGACACTGAGACACTGAGACGCAGAGACTCAGAGACGCAGAGACACTGAGACTCAGAGACTCTGAGACGAAGAGACACTGAGACTCAGAGACACTGAGACGCTGAGACTCTGAGACGCAGAGATACTGAGACTCAGAGACACTGAGACACTGAGATTCTGAGACGCAGAGACACTGAGACTCAGAGACGCTGAGACACTGAGACGCAGAGACTCTGAGACGAAGAGACACTGAGATTCAGAGACACTGAGACACTGAGATTCTGAGACGCAGAGACACTGAGACTCAGAGACACTGAGACACTGAGACACTGAGACGCTGAGACGCAGAGACACTGAGACACAGAGACACTGAGACTCAGAGACACTGAGACGCTGAGACTTTGAGACGCAGAGACACTGAGACTCAGAGGCACTGAGACGCTGAGACACTGAGACTCAGAGACGCAGAGACTCAGAGACACTTAGACACTGAGACGCTGAGACTCTGAGACGCAGAGACACTGAGACTCAGAGACACTGAGACTCTGAGACGCAGAGACACTGAGACTCAGAGACACTGAGACACTGAGACGCAGAGACACTGAGACACAGAGACACTGAGACTCAGAGACACTGAGACACTGAGACGCAGAGACACTGAGACACTGAGACACAGAGACACTGAGACTCAGAGACACTGAGACGCTGAGACTTTGAGACGCAGAGACACTGAGACTCAGAGGCACTGAGACGCTGAGACACTGAGACTCAGAGACGCAGAGACTCAGAGACACTTAGACACTGAGACGCTGAGACTCTGAGACACAGAGATGCAGAGACACTGAGACTCTGAGACGCAGAGACGCAGAGACACTGAGACACTGAGACTCAGAGACACTGAGACACTGAGACTCTGAGACGCAGAGACGCAGAGACACTGAGACTCTGAGACACTGAGACGCTGAGACGCTGAGACTCTGAGACGCAGAGACGCAGAGACGCTGAGACGCTGAGACACTGAGACGCAGAGACTCTGAGACGCAGAGACTCTGAGACGCAGAGACTCTGAGACGCAGAGAAACTGAGACGCAGAGACACTGAGACGCAAAGACACTGAGACGCAGAGACACTGAGACGCAAAGACACTGAGACGCAGAGACGCTGAGACGCTGAGACGCAGAGTCACTGAGACTCTGAGGCGCAGAGGCGCAGAGACACTGAGACGCAGAGAAACTGAGACGCAGAGACGCTGAGACGCAGAGACTCTGAGGCGCAGAGACACTGAGACGCAGAGACGCTGAGGCGCAGAGAAACTGTGACGCAGAGACACTGAGACGCAGAGATTCTGAGACGCAGAGATTCTGAGACGCAGAGACACTGAGACGCAGAGACACAGACGCAGAGACACTGAGACGCAGAGACACTGAGACGCAGACACGCAGAGACGCAGAGACACTGAGACGTAGAGACTCTGAGACGCAGAGACGCTGAGACGCAGAGACGCAGAGACACTGTGACTCAGAGACACTGAGACACTGAGACGCAGAGACTCAGAGACGCAGAGACACTGAGACTCAGAGACTCTGAGACGAAGAGACACTGAGACTCAGAGACACTGAGACGCTGAGACTCTGAGACGCAGAGATACTGAGACTCAGAGACACTGAGACACTGAGACACTGAGATTCTGAGACGCAGAGACACTGAGACTCAGAGACGCTGAGACACTGAGACGCAGAGACTCTGAGACGAAGAGACACTGAGATTCAGAGACACTGAGACACTGAGATTCTGAGACGCAGAGACACTGAGACTCAGAGACGCTGAGACACTGA
Source organism: Carcharhinus amblyrhynchos (assembly GCF_965287045.1). Classification (NCBI taxonomy): domain Eukaryota; kingdom Metazoa; phylum Chordata; class Chondrichthyes; order Carcharhiniformes; family Carcharhinidae; genus Carcharhinus; species Carcharhinus amblyrhynchos. The sequence goes on along the minus strand of NW_027650328.1, from coordinate 44,427 downwards.
GACACAGAGACACTGAGACGCTGAGACTCTGAGACACAGAGACACTGAGAGTCAGAGACACTGAGACACTGAGACGCAGAGACACTGAGACTCAGAGACACTGAGACTCAGAGACACTGAGACGCTGAGACGCAGAGACACTGAGACACAGAGACACTGAGACGCAGAGACACTGAGACTCAGAGGCACTGAGACGCTGAGACACTGTGACTCAGAGACGCAGAGACTCAGAGACACTTAGACACTGAGACGCTGAGACTCTGAGACACAGAGACTCTGAGACGAAGAGACACTGAGACTCAGAGACACTGAGACTCTGAGACGCAGAGACACTGAGACTCAGAGACACTGAGACACTGAGACGCAGAGACACTGAGACACAGAGACTCTGAGACGAAGAGACACTGAGACTCAGAGACACTGAGACGCTGAGACTCTGAGACGCAGAGGCACTGAGACTCAGAGACACTGAGACACTGAGACACTGAGATTCTGAGACGCAGAGACACTGAGACTCAGAGACGCTGAGACACTGAGACTCAGAGACACTGAGACGCTGAGACTCTGAGACACAGAGACACTGAGACTCAGAGACACTGAGACACTGAGACGCAGAGACACTGAGACACAGAGACTCTGAGACGCTGAGACTCTGAGACACAGAGACACTGAGACTCAGAGACACTGAGACACTGAGACGCAGAGACACTGAGACACAGAGACTCTGAGACTCAGAGACACTGAGACACTGAGACGCTGAGACGCAGAGACACTGAGACACTGAGACGCAGAGACACTGAGACACAGAGACTCTGAGACTCAGAGACACTGAGACACTGAGACGCTGAGACGCAGAGACACTGAGACACAGAGACACTGAGACTCAGAGACACTGAGACACTGAGACACTGAGACTCAGAGACACTGAGACGCTGAGACGCTGAGACGCAGAGACACTGAGACACAGAGACACTGAGACTCAGAGACACTGAGACGCTGAGACGCTGAGACACAGAGACACTGAGACTCAGAGACACTGAGACGCTGAGACGCTGAGACGCAGAGGCACTGAGACACAGAGACACTGAGACTCAGAGACACTGAGACGCTGAGACTTTGAGACGCAGAGACACTGAGACTCAGAGGCACTGAGACGCTGAGACACTGAGACTCAGAGACGCAGAGACTCAGAGACACTTAGACACTGAGACGCTGAGACTCTGAGACGCAGAGACACTGAGACTCAGAGACACTGAGACTCTGAGACGCAGAGACACTGAGACTCAGAGACACTGAGACACTGAGACGCAGAGACACTGAGACACAGAGACACTGAGACTCAGAGACACTGAGACACTGAGACGCAGAGACACTGAGACACTGAGACACAGAGACACTGAGACTCAGAGACACTGAGACGCTGAGACTTTGAGACGCAGAGACACTGAGACTCAGAGGCACTGAGACGCTGAGACACTGAGACTCAGAGACGCAGAGACTCAGAGACACTTAGACACTGAGACGCTGAGACTCTGAGACACAGAGATGCAGAGACACTGAGACTCTGAGACGCAGAGACGCAGAGACACTGAGACACTGAGACTCAGAGACACTGAGACACTGAGACTCTGAGACGCAGAGACGCAGAGACACTGAGACTCTGAGACACTGAGACGCTGAGACGCTGAGACTCTGAGACGCTGAGACGCAGAGACGCTGAGACGCTGAGACGCTGAGACGCTGAGACTCTGAGACGCAGAGACTCTGAGACGCAGAGACTCTGAGACGCAGAGAAACTGAGACGCAGAGACACTGAGACGCAAAGACACTGAGACGCAGAGACGCTGAGACGCTGAGACGCAGAGTCACTGAGACTCTGAGGCGCAGAGGCGCAGAGACACTGAGACGCAGAGAAACTGAGACGCAGAGACGCTGAGACGCAGAGACTCTGAGGCGCAGAGACACTGAGACGTAGAGACGCTGAGGCGCAGAGAAACTGTGACGCAGAGACACTGAGACGCAGAGATTCTGAGACGCAGAGATTCTGAGACGCAGAGACACTGAGACGCAGAGACACAGACGCAGAGACACTGAGACGCAGAGACACTGAGACGCAGACACGCAGAGACGCAGAGACACTGAGACGTAGAGACTCTGAGACGCAGAGACGCTGAGACGCAGAGACGCAGAGACACTGTGACTCAGAGACACTGAGACACTGAGACGCAGAGACTCAGAGACGCAGAGACACTGAGACTCAGAGACTCTGAGACGAAGAGACACTGAGACTCAGAGACACTGAGACGCTGAGACTCTGAGACGCAGAGATACTGAGACTCAGAGACACTGAGACACTGAGACGCAGAGATTCTGAGACGCAGAGACACTGAGACTCAGAGACGCTGAGACACTGAGACGCAGAGACTCTGAGACGAAGAGACACTGAGATTCAGAGACACTGAGACACTGAGATTCTGAGACGCAGAGACACTGAGACTCAGAGACGCTGAGACACTGAGACACAGAGACACTGAGACGCTGAGACTCTGAGACACAGAGACACTGAGAGTCAGAGACACTGAGACACTGAGACGCAGAGACACTGAGACTCAGAGACACTGAGACTCAGAGACACTGAGACGCTGAGACGCAGAGACACTGAGACACAGAGACACTGAGACGCAGAGACACTGAGACTCAGAGGCACTGAGACGCTGAGACACTGTGACTCAGAGACGCAGAGACTCAGAGACACTTAGACACTGAGACGCTGAGACTCTGAGACACAGAGACTCTGAGACGAAGAGACACTGAGACTCAGAGACACTGAGACTCTGAGACGCAGAGACACTGAGACTCAGAGACACTGAGACACTGAGACGCAGAGACACTGAGACACAGAGACTCTGAGACGAAGAGACACTGAGACTCAGAGACACTGAGACGCTGAGACTCTGAGACGCAGAGGCACTGAGACTCAGAGACACTGAGACACTGAGACACTGAGATTCTGAGACGCAGAGACACTGAGACTCAGAGACGCTGAGACACTGAGACTCAGAGACACTGAGACGCTGAGACTCTGAGACACAGAGACACTGAGACTCAGAGACACTGAGACACTGAGACGCAGAGACACTGAGACACAGAGACTCTGAGACGCTGAGACTCTGAGACACAGAGACACTGAGACTCAGAGACACTGAGACACTGAGACGCAGAGACACTGAGACACAGAGACTCTGAGACTCAGAGACACTGAGACACTGAGACGCTGAGACGCAGAGACACTGAGACGCTGAGACGCAGAGACACTGAGACACTGAGACGCAGAGACACTGAGACACAGAGACTCTGAGACTCAGAGACACTGAGACACTGAGACGCTGAGACGCAGAGACACTGAGACACAGAGACACTGAGACTCAGAGACACTGAGACACTGAGACGCTGAGACGCAGAGACACTGAGACACAGAGACACTGAGACTCAGAGACACTGAGACGCTGAGACGCTGAGACGCAGAGACACTGAGACACAGAGACACTGAGACTCAGAGACACTGAGACGCTGAGACGCTGAGACACAGAGACACTGAGACTCAGAGACACTGAGACGCTGAGACGCTGAGACGCAGAGACACTGAGACACAGAGACACTGAGACTCAGAGACACTGAGACGCTGAGACTTTGAGACGCAGAGACACTGAGACTCAGAGGCACTGAGACGCTGAGACACTGAGACTCAGAGACGCAGAGACTCAGAGACACTTAGACACTGAGACGCTGAGACTCTGAGACGCAGAGACACTGAGACTCAGAGACACTGTGACTCTGAGACGCAGAGACACTGAGACTCAGAGACACTGAGACACTGAGACGCAGAGACACTGAGTCACAGAGACACTGAGAATCAGAGACACTGAGACACTGAGACGCAGAGACACTGAGACACAGAGACTCTGAGACGAAGAGACACTGAGACTCAGAGACACTGAGACGCTGAGACACTGTGACTCTGAGACGCAGAGACACTGAGACTCAGAGACACTGAGACACTGAGACGCAGAGACACTGAGACTCAGAGACACTGAGACACTGAGACACTGAGATTCTGAGACGCAGAGACACTGAGACTCAGAGACGCTGAGACACTGAGACGCAGAGACTCTGAGACGAAGAGACACTGAGATTCAGAGACACTGAGACACTGAGATTCTGAGACGCAGAGACACTGAGACTCAGAGACGCTGAGACACTGAGACTCAGAGACACTGAGACGCTGAGACTCTGAGACACAGAGACACTGAGACTCAGAGACACTGAGACGCTGAGACTCTGAGACACAGAGACACTGAGACTCAGAGACACTGAGACACTGAGACGCAGAGACACTGAGACTCAGAGACACTGAGACTCAGAGACACTGAGACGCTGAGACGCAGAGACACTGAGACACAGAGACACTGAGACTCAGAGACACTGAGACGCTGAGACTTTGAGACGCAGAGACACTGAGACTCAGAGGCACTGAGACACTGAGACTCAGAGACGCTGAGACACTGAGACTCAGAGACGCAGAGACTCAGAGACACTTAGACACTGAGACGCTGAGACTCTGAGACGCAGAGACACTGAGACTCAGAGACACTGAGACTCTGAGACGCAGAGACACTGAGACTCAGAGCCACTGAGACACTGAGACGCAGAGACACTGAGACACAGAGACTCTGAGACGAAGAGACACTGAGACTCAGAGACACTGAGACGCTGAGACTCTGAGACGCAGAGACTCTGAGACGCAGAGACACTGAGACTCAGAGACACTGAGACACTGAGACACTGAGATTCTGAGACGCAGAGACACTGAGACTCAGAGACGCTGAGACACTGAGACGCAGAGGCTCTGAGACGAAGAGACACTGAGATTCAGAGACACTGAGACACTGAGATTCTGAGACGCAGAGACACTGAGACTCAGAGACGCTGAGACACTGAGACTCAGAGACACTGAGACGCTGAGACTCTGAGACACAGAGACACTGAGACTCAGAGACACTGAGACACTGAGACGCAGAGACACTGAGACACAGAGACACTGAGACACTGAGACACTGAGACGCTGAGACGCAGAGACACTGAGACACAGAGACACTGAGACTCAGAGACACTGAGACGCTGAGACTTTGAGACGCAGAGACACTGAGACTCAGAGGCACTGAGACGCTGAGACACTGAGACTCAGAGACGCAGAGACTCAGAGACACTTAGACACTGAGACGCTGAGACTCTGAGACGCAGAGACACTGAGACTCAGAGACACTGAGACTCTGAGACGCAGAGACACTGAGACTCAGAGACACTGAGACACTGAGACACTGAGACGCAGAGACACTGAGACACAGAGACACTGAGACTCAGAGACACTGAGACACTGAGACGCAGAGACACTGAGACACTGAGACACAGAGACACTGAGACTCAGAGACACTGAGACGCTGAGACTTTGAGACGCAGAGACACTGAGACTCAGAGGCACTGAGACGCTGAGACACTGAGACTCAGAGACGCAGAGACTCAGAGACACTTAGACACTGAGACGCTGAGACTCTGAGACACAGAGATGCAGAGACACTGAGACTCTGAGACGCAGAGACGCAGAGACACTGAGACACTGAGACTCAGAGACACTGAGACACTGAGACTCTGAGACGCAGAGACGCAGAGACACTGAGACTCTGAGACACTGAGACGCTGAGACGCTGAGACTCTGAGACGCAGAGACGCAGAGACGCTGAGACGCTGAGACACTGAGACGCTGAGACACTGAGACGCAGAGACTCTGAGACGCAGAGACTCTGAGACGCAGAGACTCTGAGACGCAGAGAAACTGAGACGCAGAGACACTGAGACGCAAAGACACTGAGACGCAGAGACGCTGAGACGCTGAGACGCAGAGTCACTGAGACTCTGAGGCGCAGAGGCGCAGAGACACTGAGACGCAGAGAAACTGAGACGCAGAGACGCTGAGACGCAGAGACTCTGAGGCGCAGAGACACTGAGACGCAGAGACGCTGAGGCGCAGAGAAACTGTGACGCAGAGACACTGAGACGCAGAGATACTGAGACGCAGAGATTCTGAGACGCAGAGACACTGAGACGCAGAGACACAGACGCAGAGACACTGAGACGCAGAGACACTGAGACGCAGACACGCAGAGACGCAGAGACACTGAGACGTAGAGACTCTGAGACGCAGAGACGCTGAGACGCAGAGACGCAGAGACACTGTGACTCAGAGACACTGAGACACTGAGACGCAGAGACTCAGAGACGCAGAGACACTGAGACTCAGAGACTCTGAGACGAAGAGACACTGAGACTCAGAGACACTGAGACGCTGAGACTCTGAGACGCAGAGATACTGAGACTCAGAGACACTGAGACACTGAGACACTGAGATTCTGAGACGCAGAGACACTGAGACTCAGAGACGCTGAGACACTGAGACGCAGAGACTCTGAGACGAAGAGACACTGAGATTCAGAGACACTGAGACACTGAGATTCTGAGACGCAGAGACACTGAGACTCAGAGACGCTGAGACACTGAGACACAGAGACGCTGAGACTCTGAGACACAGAGACACTGAGAGTCAGAGACACTGAGACACTGAGACGCAGAGACACTGAGACTCAGAGACACTGAGACTCAGAGACACTGAGACGCTGAGACGCAGAGACACTGAGACACAGAGACACTGAGACGCAGAGACACTGAGACTCAGAGGCACTGAGACGCTGAGACACTGTGACTCAGAGACGCAGAGACTCAGAGACACTTAGACACTGAGACGCTGAGACTCTGAGACACAGAGACTCTGAGACGAAGAGACACTGAGACTCAGAGACACTGAGACTCTGAGACGCAGAGACACTGAGACTCAGAGACACTGAGACACTGAGACGCAGAGACACTGAGACACAGAGACTCTGAGACGAAGAGACACTGAGACTCAGAGACACTGAGACGCTGAGACTCTGAGACGCAGAGGCACTGAGACTCAGAGACACTGAGACACTGAGACACTGAGATTCTGAGACGCAGAGACACTGAGACTCAGAGACGCTGAGACACTGAGACTCAGAGACACTGAGACGCTGAGACTCTGAGACACAGAGACACTGAGACTCAGAGACACTGAGACACTGAGACGCAGAGACACTGAGACACAGAGACTCTGAGACGCTGAGACTCTGAGACACAGAGACACTGAGACTCAGAGACACTGAGACACTGAGACGCAGAGACACTGAGACACAGAGACTCTGAGACTCAGAGACACTGAGACACTGAGACGCTGAGACGCAGAGACACTGAGACACTGAGACGCAGAGACACTGAGACACAGAGACTCTGAGACTCAGAGACACTGAGACACTGAGACGCTGAGACGCAGAGACACTGAGACACAGAGACACTGAGACTCAGAGACACTGAGACACTGAGACGCTGAGACGCAGAGACACTGAGACACAGAGACACTGAGACTCAGAGACACTGAGACGCTGAGACGCTGAGACGCAGAGACACTGAGACACAGAGACACTGAGACTCAGAGACACTGAGACGCTGAGACGCTGAGACACAGAGACACTGAGACTCAGAGACACTGAGACGCTGAGACGCTGAGACGCAGAGACACTGAGACACAGAGACACTGAGACTCAGAGACACTGAGACGCTGAGACTTTGAGACGCAGAGACACTGAGACTCAGAGGCACTGAGACGCTGAGACACTGAGACTCAGAGACGCAGAGACTCAGAGACACTTAGACACTGAGACGCTGAGACTCTGAGACGCAGAGACACTGAGACTCAGAGACACTGTGACTCTGAGACGCAGAGACACTGAGACTCAGAGACACTGAGACACTGAGACGCAGAGACACTGAGTCACAGAGACACTGAGACTCAGAGACACTGAGACACTGAGACGCAGAGACACTGAGACACAGAGACTCTGAGACGAAGAGACACTGAGACGCTGTGACTTTGAGACGCAGAGACACTGAGACTCAGAGGCACTGAGACGCTGAGACGCTGAGACTCTGAGACACAGAGATGCAGAGACACTGAGACTCTGAGACGCAGAGACTCAGAGACACTTAGACACTGAGACGCTGAGACACTGAGACTCAGAGACACTGAGACACTGACACTCTGAGACGCAGAGACGCAGAGACACTGAGACACTGAGACGCTGAGACGCTGAGACTCTGAGACGCAGAGACGCAGAGACACTGAGACGCTGAGACACTGAGATGCTGAGACGCTGAGACTCTGCGACACTGAGACGCAGAGACGCAGAGACAGTGAGACTCAGAGACACTGAGACGCTGAGACTCTGAGACGAAGAGACACTGAGACTCAGAGACACAGAGACGCTGAGACGCAGAGACACTGAGACGCAGAGACTCTGAGACGCAGAGACACTGAGACTCAGAGACGCAGAGACACTGAGACTCAGAGACGCAGAGACACTGAGACTCAGAGATACTGAGTCTCTGAGACCCTGAGACACTGAGACGCCGAGACTCTGAGACGCTGAGACTCTGAGACGCAGAGACACAGAGACACTGAGACTCAGAGACACTGAGACACTGAGACGCTGAGACTCTGCGACGCTGAGACTCTGAGACGCTGAGACGCTGAGACGCTGAGACTCTGAGACTCTGAGACACTGAGACGCCGAGACTCTGAGACGCTGAGACTCTGAGACGCAGAGACTCTGAGACGCAGAGACACTGAGACTCAGAGACACTGAGATGCCGAGACTCTGAGACACAGAGATGCAAAGACGCAGAGACACTGAGACGCTGAGACACTGAGACGCTGAGACGCTGAGACTCTGAGACACTGAGACGCAGAGACGCAGAGACAGTGAGACTCAGAGACACTGAGACGCTGAGACTCTGAGACGAAGAGACACTGAGACTCAGAGACACAGAGACGCTGAGACGCAGAGACACTGAGACGCAGAGACTCTGAGACGCAGAGACACTGAGACTCAGAGACGCAGAGACACTGAGACTTAGAGACGCAGAGACACTGAGACTCAGAGATACTGAGACTCTGAGACCCTGAGACACTGAGACGCCGAGACTCTGAGACGCTGAGACTCTGAGACGCAGAGACACAGAGACACTGAGACTCAGAGACACTGAGACACTGAGACGCTGAGACTCTGCGACGCTGAGACTCTGAGACACTGAGACGCTGAGACGCTGAGACTCTGAGACTCTGAGACCCTGAGACACTGAGACGCCGAGACTCTGAGACGCTGAGACTCTGAGACGCAGAGACTCTGAGACGCAGAGACACTGAGACGCAGAGACACTGAGATGCCGAGACTCTGAGACACAGAGATGCAAAGACGCAGAGACACTGAGACGCAGAGACACTGAGATGCAGAGACACTGAGATGCAGAGACACTGAGGCGCAGAGACGCACAGACGCAGAGACACAAAGACGCAGAGACGCTGAGACGCAGAGACACTGAGACACACAGACGCAAAGACGTAGAGACACTGAGACGCAGAGACACTGAGACACAGAGACGCAAAGACGTAGAGACACTGAGACGCAGAGATACTGAGACGCAGAGACACTGAGATGCAGAGACACTGAGATGCCGAGACTCTGAGACACAGAGACACTGAGACGCAGAGACGCACAGACGCAGAGACACAAAGACGCAGAGACACTGAGACGCAGAGTCGCTGAGACGCCCAGACACTGAGACGCAGAGACACTGAGACGCAGAGACACTGAGACGCAGAGACGCAGAGACACTGAGAGTCAGAGACAGTGAGATGCAGAGACTGTGAGACCGAGAGACACAGAGACTCTGAGACGCAGAGACGCAGAGACACTGAGACGCTGAGACGCACAGACGCAGAGATGCAGAGACGCACAGACACTGAGACTCAGAGGCAGTGGGACGCAGAGACTCTGAGACCGAGAGACGCTGAGACACTGAGACGCAGAGACACTGAGACGCAGAGACGCAGAGACAGTGAGACGCAAAGACGCAGAGACACTGAGACACTGAGACGCTGAGACGCATAGACGCTGAGACGCAGAGACACTGAGACACTGAGACACTGAGACGCTGAGACGCATAGACGCTGAGACGCAGAGACACTGAGACACTGACACGTAGAGACTCTGAGATGCACAGACACTGAGATGCAGACACACTGAGTCGCAGAGACACTGAGACGCAGAGACTCTGAGACGCAGAGAAACTGTGACGCAGAGACACTGAGACGCAGAGATACAGAGACACTGAGATGTAGAGACTTTGAGACGCCGAGACACTGAGACGCTGTGACGCTGAGACTCTGAGACGCAGAGACGCAGAGATACTGAGACTCAGAGACACTGAGACGCTGAGTCTCTGAGACGCAGAGAGACTGAGACTCAGAGACGCAAATACGCAGAGACACTGAGACGCAGAGATACTGAGACGCAGAGACACTGAGATGCAGAGACTCTGAGACGCAGAGACACAGAGACGCAGAGACGCTGAGACCCAGAGAAACTGAGACACAGAGACACAAAGACGTAGAGACACTGAGACGCAGAGATACTGAGACGCAGAGACACTAAGACGCAGAGACACTGAGACACAGAGACGCAAAGACGTAGAGACACTGAGACGCAGAGACACTGAGATGCAGAGACACTGAGATGCCGAGACTCTGAGACACAGAGATGCAAAGACGCAGAGACACTGAGATGCAGAGACACTGAGATGCAGAGACACTGAGATGCAGAGACACTGAGGCGCAGAGACGCACAGACGCAGAGACACAAAGACGCACAGACGCTGAGACGCAGAGACACTGAGACACAGAGACGCAAAGACGTAGAGACACTGAGACGCAGAGATACTGAGACGCAGAGACACTGAGATGCCGAGACTCTGAGACACAGAGATGCAAAGACGCAGAGACACTGAGACGCAGAGACACTGAGACGCAGAGACACTGAGATGCAGAGACACTGAGGCGCAGAGACGCACAGACGCAGAGACACAAAGACGCAGAGACGCTGAGACGCAGAGACGCTGAGACGCCCAGACACTGAGACGCAGAGACACTGAGACGCAGAGACACTGAGACACTGAGACACAGAGACTCTGAGACTCAGAGACACTGAGACACTGAGACGCTGAGACGCAGAGACACTGAGACACTGAGACGCAGAGACACTGAGACACAGAGACTCTGAGACTCAGAGACACTGAGACACTGAGACGCTGAGACGCAGAGACACTGAGACACAGAGACACTGAGACTCAGAGACACTGAGACACTGAGACGCTGAGACGCAGAGACACTGAGACACAGAGACACTGAGACTCAGAGACACTGAGACGCTGAGACGCTGAGACGCAGAGACACTGAGACACAGAGACACTGAGACTCAGAGACACTGAGACGCTGAGACGCTGAGACACAGAGACACTGAGACTCAGAGACACTGAGACGCTGAGACGCTGAGACGCAGAGACACTGAGACACAGAGACACTGAGACTCAGAGACACTGAGACGCTGAGACTTTGAGACGCAGAGACACTGAGACTCAGAGGCACTGAGACGCTGAGACACTGAGACTCAGAGACGCAGAGACTCAGAGACACTTAGACACTGAGACGCTGAGACTCTGAGACGCAGAGACACTGAGACTCAGAGACACTGTGACTCTGAGACGCAGAACACTGAGACTCAGAGACACTGAGACACTGAGACGCAGAGACACTGAGTCACAGAGACACTGAGACTCAGAGACACTGAGACACTGAGACGCAGAGACACTGAGACACAGAGACTCTGAGACGAAGAGACACTGAGACGCTGTGACTTTGAGACGCAGAGACACTGAGACTCAGAGGCACTGAGACGCTGAGACGCTGAGACTCTGAGACACAGAGATGCAGAGACACTGAGACTCTGAGACGCAGAGACTCAGAGACACTTAGACACTGAGACGCTGAGACACTGAGACTCAGAGACACTGAGACACTGACACTCTGAGACGCAGAGACGCAGAGACACTGAGACACTGAGACGCTGAGACGCTGAGACTCTGAGACGCAGAGACGCAGAGACACTGAGACGCTGAGACACTGAGATGCTGAGACGCTGAGACTCTGCGACACTGAGACGCAGAGACGCAGAGACAGTGAGACTCAGAGACACTGAGACGCTGAGACTCTGAGACGAAGAGACACTGAGACTCAGAGACACAGAGACGCTGAGACGCAGAGACACTGAGACGCAGAGACTCTGAGACGCAGAGACACTGAGACTCAGAGACGCAGAGACACTGAGACGCAGAGACACTGAGACTCAGAGACGCAGAGACACTGAGACGCAGAGACTCTGAGACGCAGAGAAACTGAGACGCAGAGACACTGAGACACAGAGACTCTAAGACACAGAAACGCAAAGATGCAGAGACAGAGATGCAGAGACACTGAGACACTGAGACGCAGAGACACTGAGACGCAGAGACACTGAGATGCAGAGACACTGAGACGCAGAGACACTGAGATGCAGAAACACTGAGACACTGAGACGCAGAGACACTGAGACGCAGAGACACTGAGACACAGAGACACAAAGACGCAGAGACACTGTGACGCAGAGACGCAGAGACTCTGAGACGCAAAGACGGAGAGACACTGAGACACAGAGACACAAAGACGCAGAGACACTGTGACGCAGAGACGCAGAGACTCTGAGACGCAGAGACGCTGAGACACAGAGACACAAAGACGCAGAGACACTGTGACGCAGAGACGCAGAGACACTGAGTCGCAGAGACACTGAGACACAGAGACGCAAAGATGCAGAGACGGAGACGCAGAGACGCAGAGACACTGAGACACAGAGACACTGAGACACAGAGACGCTGAGACGCAAAGACGCAGAGACACTGAGACGCAGAGAAACTGAGACGCGGAGACACTGAGACGCAGAGATACTGAGACACAGAGACACTGAGACGCAGAGATACTGAGACACAGAGACGCAAAGATGCAGAGACAGAGACGCAGAGACGCAGAGACACTGAGACGCAGAGACTCTGAGACGCAGAGACACTGAGACGCAGAGACACTGAGACGCAGAGATACTGAGACGCAGAGACACTGAGACGCAGAGATACTGAGACACAGAGACACTGAGACGCAGAGATACTGAGACACAGAGACTCTAAGACACAGAGACGCAAAGATGCAGAGACAGAGACGCAGAGACGCAGAGACACTGAGACGCAGAGACTCTGAGACGCAGAGACACTGAGACGCAGAGACACTGAGACGCAAAGACACTGAGACGCAAAGACACTGAGACGCAAAGACACTGAGACGCAGAGACACTGAGACGCCAAGACACTGAGACGCAAAGACACTGAGACACAGAGACTCTGAGACGCAGAGACGCAGAGAAACTGAGACGCAGAGACACTGAGAAGCAGAGACACTGAGACGCACAGACGCAGAGACACTGAGAAGCAGAGACACTGAGACGCACAGACGCAGAGACACTGAGAAGCAGAGACACTGAGACGCAGAGACTCTTGGACGCAGAGACTCAGAGACTCAGAGACGCAGAGACGCAGAGACACTGAGACGCAAAGACACTGAGACACAGAGACTCTGAGACGCAGAGACGCAGAGAAACTGAGACGCAGAGACACTGAGAAGCAGAGACACTGAGACGCACAGACGCAGAGACACTGAGAAGCAGAGACACTGAGACGCACAGACGCAGAGACACTGAGAAGCAGAGACACTGAGACGCACAGACGCAGAGACACTGAGAAGCAGAGACACTGAGACGCAGAGACTCTTGGACGCAGAGACTCAGAGACTCAGAGACGCAGAGACACTGAGACGCAGAGACTCTGAGACGCTGAGACGCAGAGACACTGAGAAGCAGAGACACTGAGACGCAGAGACGCAGAGACACTGAGAAGCAGAGACACTGAGACACAGAGACTCTGAGACGCAGAGACACTGAGAAACTGAGACGCAGAGACACTGAGAAGCAGAGACACTGAGACGCACAGACGCAGAGACACTGAGAAGCAGAGACACTGAGACGCACAGACGCAGAGACACTGAGAAGCAGAGACACTGAGACGCAGAGACTCTTGGACGCAGAGACTCAGAGACTCAGAGACGCAGAGACACTGAGACGCAGAGACTCTGAGACGCTGAGACGCAGAGACACTGAGAAGCAGAGACACTGAGACGCAGAGACGCAGAGACACTGAGAAGCAGAGACACTGAGACACAGAGACTCTGAGACGCAGAGACTCAGAGACTCAGAGACGCTGAGACGCAGAGACGCTGAGACGCAGAGACGCAGAGACACTGAGACGCAGAGACTCTGAGACGCAGAGACTCTGAGACGCAGAGACTCTGAGACGCAGAGACACTGAGACGCAGAGACGCAGAGACACTGAGACGCTGAGACTCTGAGACGCAGAGACGCAGAGACACTGAGACTCAGAGACACTGAGACGCTGAGACTCTGAGACGCAGAGACGCAGAGACACTGAGACTCAGAGACGCAGAGACACTGAGACGCTGAGACTCTGATATGCAGAGACTCTGAGACACTGAGAATCTGAGACTCTTAGACGCAGAGACTCTGAGACGCACAGACACTGAGATGCAGAGAAAACTGAGACGCAGAGACTCTGAGACACAGAGACGCAAATACGCGGAGACACTGAGACGCAGAGATACTGAGACGCAGAGACACTGAGATGCAGAGACACTGAGACGCAGAGACTCTGAGGCGCAGAGACGCACAGACGCAGAGACACAAAGACGCAGAGACACTGAGACGCAGAGACACTGAGACGCTGAGACGCAGAGACTCTGAGATGCAAAGACACTGAGACGCAGAGACACTGAGACGCTGAGACAATGAGACACAGAGACTCTGAGACGCAGAGACACTGAGACGCAGAGACACTGAGACGCAGAGACAATGAGACACAGAGACTCTGAGACGCAGAGACTCTGAGACGCAGAGACACTTAGACGCAGAGACTCTGAGACGCAGAGAGACTGAGACGCAGAGAAACTGAGACGCAGAGACTCTGAGAAACAGAGACGCAAAGATGCAGAGACGGAGACGCAGAGACACTGAGACACAGAGACACAGAGACACTGAGAAGCAGAGACTCTGAGACGCAAAGACGCAGAGACACTGAGAAGCAGAGACACTGAGACGCAGAGACGCAGAGACACTGAGAAGCAGAGGCACTGAGACGCAGAGACGCAGAGACACTGAGAAGCAGAGACACTGAGACGCAGAGACTCTGAGACGCAGAGACTCTGAGACGCAGAGACTCAGAGACGCAGAGACGCTGAGACGCAGAGACGCTGAGACGCAGAGACGCAGAGACACTGAGACTCAGAGACACTGGGACACTGAGACGCTTAGACTCTGAGACGCTGAGACTCTGAGACGCAGAGACGCTGAGACTCTGATATGCAGAGACTCTGAGACACTGAGAATCTGAGACTCTTAGACGCAGAGACTCTGAGACGCACAGACACTGAGATGCAGAGAAAACTGAGACGCAGAGACTCTGAGACACAGAGACGCAAATACGCGGAGACACTGAGACGCAGAGACTCTGAGGCGCAGAGACACTGAGATGCAGAGACACTGAGACGCAAAGACGCTGAGACGCTGAGACGCAGAGACTCTGAGATGCAAAGACACTGAGATGCAGAGACACTGAGACGCAGAGACACTTAGACGCAGAGACTCTGAGACACAGAGAAACTGAGACGCAGAGACTCTGAGAAACAGAGACGCAAAGATGCAGAGACGGAGACGCAGAGACACTGAGACACTGAGACACAGAGACCCAGAGACTCTGAGACGCAGAGACACTGAGACGCAGAGACACTGAGACGCAGAGACTCTGAGACGCAGAGACGCAGAGACACTGAGAAGCAGAGACACTGAGACGCAGAGACACTGAGAAGCAGAGACACTGAGACGCAGAGACTCTGAGACGCAGAGACTCAGAGACTCAGAGACGCAGAGACGCAGAGACACTGAGACGCAGAGACTCTGAGACGCAGAGACGCAGAGATACTGAGAAGCGGAGACACTGAGACGCAGAGACGCTGAGAAGCAGAGTCACTGCGACGCAGAGACTCTGAGACGCAGAGACTCAGAGACGCAGAGACACAGAGACGCTGAGACGCAGAGACGCTGAGACGCAGAAACGCACAGACACTGAGATGCAGAGACACTGAGACGCAGAGACACTGAGATGCAGAGACTCTGAGACGCAGAGACGCTGAGACGCAGAGACACTGAGACGCAGAGACTCTGAGACGCAGAGACTCTGAGACGCAGAGACGCTGAGACGCAAAGACACTGAGACGCAGAGACACTGAGACGCAGAGACACTGAGACGCAGAGACACAGAGACTCTGAGACACTGAGACACAAAGGCGCAGAAAAAGTGTGACGCAGAACATAGAACATAGAACATTACAGCGCAGAACAGGCCCTTCGGCCCACGATGTTGCGCCGACCAGTTACAAAAACAATGAATCCCTAACCTAAGCCAATCCCTTTTCGTCCATAAACCTATCCACGGATCTTTTAAACGCCCCCAAGCTAGGCGCATTTACAACTGCAGCAGGCAGGGCATTCCAATCCCTCACCACCCTCTGGGTAAAGAACCTACCCCTGACATCAGTCCTGTAGATGTAACTGAGACGCTGAGACTCAGAGACACTGAGACACTGAGACTCTGAGACGCAGAGACACTGAGACGCTGAGACTCTGAGACGCAGAGACACTGAGACTGAGAGACGCTGAGACGCTGAGACGCTGAGACACAGAGACACTGAGACGCAGAGACACTGAGACGCAGAGACACTGAGACTCTGAGACTCTGAGACGCAGAGACACTGAGACTCAGAGACGCTGAGACGCTGAGACACAGAGACACTGAGACGCAGAGACACTGAGACGCAGAGACGCAGAGACACTGAGACGCGGAGACACTGAGATGCAGAGACGCAGAGACACTGAGACGCAGAGACACTGAGACGCTGAGACGCTGAGACGCAGAGACACTGAGACGCAGAGACGCAGAGACACTGAGACGCGGAGACACTGAGATGCAGAGACGCAGAGACACTCAGAGACGCAGAGACACTGAGACGCAGAGACACTGAGACGCTGAGACGCTGAGACTCTGAGACGCAGAGACACTGAGACGCTGAGACTCTGAGACGCAGAGACACTGAGACTCAGAGACGCTGAGACACAGAGACGCAGAGACACTGAGACGCGGAGACACTGAGATGCAGAGACGCAGAGACACTGAGACGCAGAGACACTGAGACGCAGAGACACTGAGACGCAGAGACGCAGAGACTCTGAGACACAGAGACGCAGAGACGCTGAGATGCAGAGACGCAGAGACACTGAGACGCAGAGACACTGAGATGCAGAGACGCAGAGACGCAGAGACGCAGAGACACTGAGACGCGGAGACACTGAGATGCAGAGACGCAGAGACACTGAGACGCAGAGACACTGAGACGCAGAGACACTGAGACGCAGAGACGCAGAGACTCTGAGACACAAAGACGCAGAGAAACTGTGACACAGAAACGCAGAGACACTGAGACGCAGAGACACTGAGACGCAGAGACTCTGAGACGCAGAGAAACTGAGACGCAGAGACACTGAGACACAGAGACTCTAAGACACAGAAACGCAAAGATGCAGAGACAGAGATGCAGAGACACTGAGACACTGAGACGCAGAGACACTGAGACGCAGAGACACTGAGATGCAGAGACACTGAGACGCAGAGACACTGAGATGCAGAAACACTGAGACACTGAGACGCAGAGACACTGAGACGCAGAGACACTGAGACACAGAGACACAAAGACGCAGAGACACTGTGACGCAGAGACGCAGAGACTCTGAGACGCAAAGACGGAGAGACACTGAGACACAGAGACACAAAGACGCAGAGACACTGTGACGCAGAAACGCAGAGACTCTGAGACGCAGAGACGCTGAGACACAGAGACACAAAGACGCAGAGACACTGTGACGCAGAGACGCAGAGACACTGAGTCGCAGAGACACTGAGACACAGAGACGCAAAGATGCAGAGACGGAGACGCAGAGACGCAGAGACACTGAGACACAGAGACACTGAGACACAGAGACGCTGAGACGCAAAGACGCAGAGACACTGAGACGCAGAGAAACTGAGACGCGGAGACACTGAGACGCAGAGATACTGAGACACAGAGACACTGAGACGCAGAGATACTGAGACACAGAGACGCAAAGATGCAGAGACAGAGACGCAGAGACGCAGAGACACTGAGACGCAGAGACTCTGAGACGCAGAGACACTGAGACGCCAGAGACACTGAGACGCAGAGATACTGAGACGCAGAGACACTGAGACGCAGAGATACTGAGACACAGAGACACTGAGACGCAGAGATACTGAGACACAGAGACTCTAAGACACAGAGACGCAAAGATGCAGAGACAGAGACGCAGAGACGCAGAGACACTGAGACGCAGAGACTCTGAGACGCAGAGACACTGAGACGCAGAGACACTGAGACGCAAAGACACTGAGACGCAAAGACACTGAGACGCAAAGACACTGAGACGCAGAGACACTGAGACGCCAAGACACTGAGACGCAAAGACACTGAGACACAGAGACTCTGAGACGCAGAGACGCAGAGAAACTGAGACGCAGAGACACTGAGAAGCAGAGACACTGAGACGCACAGACGCAGAGACCACTGAGAAGCAGAGACACTGAGACGCACAGACGCAGAGACACTGAGAAGCAGAGACACTGAGACGCAGGACTCTTGGACGCAGAGACTCAGAGACTCAGAGACGCAGAGACGCAGAGACACTGAGACGCAAAGACACTGAGACGCAAAGACACTGAGACACAGAGACTCTGAGACGCAGAGACGCAGAGAAACTGAGACGCAGAGACACTGAGAAGCAGAGACACTGAGACGCACAGACGCAGAGACACTGAGAAGCAGAGACACTGAGACGCACAGACGCAGAGACACTGAGAAGCAGAGACACTGAGACGCACAGACGCAGAGACACTGAGAAGCAGAGACACTGAGACGCAGAGACTCTTGGACGCAGAGACTCTGAGACGCAGAGACACTGAGAAACTGAGACGCAGAGACACTGAGAAGCAGAGACACTGAGACGCACAGACGCAGAGACACTGAGAAGCAGAGACACTGAGACGCACAGACGCAGAGACACTGAGAAGCAGAGACACTGAGACGCAGAGACTCTGGACGCAGAGACTCAGAGACTCAGAGACGCAGAGACACTGAGACGCAGAGACTCTGAGACGCTGAGACGCAGAGACACTGAGAAGCAGAGACACTGAGACGCAGAGACGCAGAGACACTGAGAAGCAGAGACACTGAGACACAGAGACTCTGAGACGCAGAGACTCAGAGACTCAGAGACGCTGAGACGCAGAGACGCTGAGACGCAGAGACGCAGAGACACTGAGACGCAGAGACTCTGAGACGCAGAGACTCTGAGACGCAGAGACTCTGAGACGCAGAGACACTGAGACGCAGAGACACTGAGACGCAGAGACGCAGAGACACTGAGACGCTGAGACTCTGAGACGCAGAGACGCAGAGACACTGAGACTCAGAGACACTGAGACGCTGAGACTCTGAGACGCAGAGACGCAGAGACACTGAGACTCAGAGACGCAGAGACACTGAGACGCTGAGACTCTGAGATGCAGAGACGCAGAGACACTGAGACTCAGAGACACTGAGACGCTGAGACTCTGAGACACTGAGACGCTGAGACTCTGAGACGCTGAGACTCTGAGACGCAGAGATGCAGAGACACTGAGACACTGAGACTCAGAGACACTGAGACACTGAGACGCTGAGACTCTGAGACGCAAAGACACTGAGACGCAGAGACGCAGAGAGGCAGAGACACTGAGACACAGAGACACTGGGACACTGGACACTGAGACGCTGAGACTCTGAGACGCTGAGACTCTGATATGCAGAGACTCTGAGACACTGAGAATCTGAGACTCTTAGACGCAGAGACTCTGACACGCACAGACACTGAGATGCAGAGAAAACTGAGACGCAGAGACACTGAGACGCAGAGATACTGAGACACTGAGACACTGAGACGCTGAGACGCTGAGACGCAGGAACACTGAGACGCAGAGACGCTGGGACGCAGAGACGCTGAGACTCTGAGACGCTGAGACTCTGAGACGCAGAGACGCTGAGACTCTGATATGCAGAGACTCTGAGACACTGAGAATCTGAGACTCTTAGACGCAGAGACTCTGAGACGCAGAGACGCAAATACGCGGAGACACTGAGACGCAGAGATACTGAGACGCAGAGACACTGAGATGCAGAGACACTGAGACGCAGAGACTCTGAGGCGCAGAGACGCACAGACGCAGAGACACAAAGACGCAGAGACACTGAGACGCAGAGACACTGAGACGCTGAGACGCAGAGACTCTGAGACGCAGAGACACTTAGACGCAGAGACTCTGAGACGCAGAGACAATGAGACACAGAGACTCTGAGACGCAGAGACTCTGAGACGCAGAGACACTGAGACGCAGAGACACTGAGACGCTGAGACGCTGAGACTCTGAGACGCAGAGACACTGAGACGCTGAGACTCTGAGACGCAGAGACACTGAGACTCAGAGACGCTGAGACACAGAGACGCAGAGACACTGAGACGCGGAGACACTGAGATGCAGAGACGCAGAGACACTGAGACGCAGAGACACTGAGACGCAGAGACACTGAGACGCAGAGACGCAGAGACTCTGAGACACAGAGACGCAGAGACGCTGAGATGCAGAGACGCAGAGACACTGAGACGCAGAGACACTGAGATGCAGAGACGCAGAGACGCAGAGACACTGAGACGCGGAGACACTGAGATGCAGAGACGCAGAGACACTGAGACGCAGAGACACTGAGACGCAGAGACACTGAGACGCAGAGACGCAGAGACTCTGAGACACAAAGACGCAGAGAAACTGTGACACAGAAACGCAGAGACACTGAGACGCAGAGACACTGAGACGCAGAGACTCTGAGACGCAGAGAAACTGAGACGCAGAGACACTGAGACACAGAGACTCTAAGACACAGAAACGCAAAGATGCAGAGACAGAGATGCAGAGACACTGAGACACTGAGACGCAGAGACACTGAGACGCAGAGACACTGAGATGCAGAGACACTGAGACGCAGAGACACTGAGATGCAGAAACACTGAGACACTGAGACGCAGAGACACTGAGACGCAGAGACACTGAGACACAGAGACACAAAGACGCAGAGACACTGTGACGCAGAGACGCAGAGACTCTGAGACGCAAAGACGGAGAGACACTGAGACACAGAGACACAAAGACGCAGAGACACTGTGACGCAGAGACGCAGAGACTCTGAGACGCAGAGACGCTGAGACACAGAGACACAAAGACGCAGAGACACTGTGACGCAGAGACGCAGAGACACTGAGTCGCAGAGACACTGAGACACAGAGACGCAAAGATGCAGAGACGGAGACGCAGAGACGCAGAGACACTGAGACACAGAGACACTGAGACACAGAGACGCTGAGACGCAAAGACGCAGAGACACTGAGACGCAGAGAAACTGAGACGCGGAGACACTGAGACGCAGAGATACTGAGACACAGAGACACTGAGACGCAGAGATACTGAGACACAGAGACGCAAAGATGCAGAGACAGAGACGCAGAGACGCAGAGACACTGAGACGCAGAGACTCTGAGACGCAGAGACACTGAGACGCAGAGACACTGAGACGCAGAGATACTGAGACGCAGAGACACTGAGACGCAGAGATACTGAGACACAGAGACACTGAGACGCAGAGATATGACACAGAGACTCTAAGACACAGAGACGCAAAGATGCAGAGACAGAGACGCAGAGACGCAGAGACACTGAGACGCAGAGACTCTGAGACGCAGAGACACTGAGACGCAGAGACACTGAGACGCAAAGACACTGAGACGCAAAGACACTGAGACGCAAAGACACTGAGACGCAGAGACACTGAGACGCCAAGACACTGAGACGCAAAGACACTGAGACACAGAGACTCTGAGACGCAGAGACGCAGAGAAACTGAGACGCAGAGACACTGAGAAGCAGAGACACTGAGACGCACAGACGCAGAGAAACTGAGAAGCAGAGACACTGAGACGCACAGACGCAGAGACACTGAGAAGCAGAGACACTGAGACGCAGAGACTCTTGGACGCAGAGACTCAGAGACTCAGAGACGCAGAGACGCAGAGACACTGAGACGCAAAGACACTGAGACGCAAAGACACTGAGACACAGAGACTCTGAGACGCAGAGACGCAGAGAAACTGAGACGCAGAGACACTGAGAAGCAGAGACACTGAGACGCACAGACGCAGAGACACTGAGAAGCAGAGACACTGAGACGCACAGACGCAGAGACACTGAGAAGCAGAGACACTGAGACGCACAGACGCAGAGACACTGAGAAGCAGAGACACTGAGACGCAGAGACTCTTGGACGCAGAGACTCTGAGACGCAGAGACACTGAGAAACTGAGACGCAGAGACACTGAGAAGCAGAGACACTGAGACGCACAGACGCAGAGACACTGAGAAGCAGAGACACTGAGACGCACAGACGCAGAGACACTGAGAAGCAGAGACACTGAGACGCAGAGACTCTTGGACGCAGAGACTCAGAGACTCAGAGACGCAGAGACACTGAGACGCAGAGACTCTGAGACGCTGAGACGCAGAGACACTGAGAAGCAGAGACACTGAGACGCAGAGACGCAGAGACACTGAGAAGCAGAGACACTGAGACACAGAGACTCTGAGACGCAGAGACTCAGAGACTCAGAGACGCTGAGACGCAGAGACGCTGAGACGCAGAGACGCAGAGACACTGAGACGCAGAGACTCTGAGACGCAGAGACTCTGAGACGCAGAGACTCTGAGACGCAGAGACACTGAGACGCAGAGACACTGAGACGCAGAGACGCAGAGACACTGAGACGCTGAGACTCTGAGACGCAGAGACGCAGAGACACTGAGACTCAGAGACACTGAGACGCTGAGACTCTGAGACGCAGAGACGCAGAGACACTGAGACTCAGAGACGCAGAGACACTGAGACGCTGAGACTCTGAGATGCAGAGACGCAGAGACACTGAGACTCAGAGACACTGAGACGCTGAGACTCTGAGACACTGAGACGCTGAGACTCTGAGACGCTGAGACTCTGAGACGCAGAGATGCAGAGACACTGAGACACTGAGACTCAGAGACACTGAGACACTGAGACGCTGAGACTCTGAGACGCAAAGACACTGAGACGCAGAGACGCAGAGAGGCAGAGACACTGAGACACAGAGACACTGGGACACTGAGACGCTGAGACTCTGAGACGCTGAGACTCTGATATGCAGAGACTCTGAGACACTGAGAATCTGAGACTCTTAGACGCAGAGACTCTGAGACGCAGAGACGCAAATACGCGGAGACACTGAGACGCAGAGATACTGAGACGCAGAGACACTGAGATGCAGAGACACTGAGACGCAGAGATACTGAGACACTGAGACACTGAGACGCTGAGACGCTGAGACGCAGGAACACTGAGACGCAGAGACGCTGGGACGCAGAGACGCTGAGACTCTGAGACGCTGAGACTCTGAGACGCAGAGACGCTGAGACTCTGATATGCAGAGACTCTGAGACACTGAGAATCTGAGACTCTTAGACGCAGAGACTCTGAGACGCAGAGACGCAAATACGCGGAGACACTGAGACGCAGAGATACTGAGACGCAGAGACACTGAGATGCAGAGACACTGAGACGCAGAGACTCTGAGGCGCAGAGACGCACAGACGCAGAGACACAAAGACGCAGAGACACTGAGACGCAGAGACACTGAGACGCTGAGACGCAGAGACTCTGAGACGCAGAGACACTTAGACGCAGAGACTCTGAGACGCAGAGACAATGAGACACAGAGACTCTGAGACGCAGAGACTCTGAGACGCAGAGACACTGAGATGCAGAGAAAACTGAGACGCAGAGACTCTGAGACACAGAGACGCAAATACGCGGAGACACTGAGACGCAGAGATACTGAGACGCAGAGACACTGAGATGCAGAGACACTGAGACGCAGAGACTCTGAGGCGCAGAGACGCACAGACGCAGAGACACAAAGACGCAGAGACACTGAGACGCAGAGACACTGAGACGCTGAGACGCAGAGACTCTGAGATGCAAAGACACTGAGACGCAGAGACACTGAGACGCAGAGACAATGAGACACAGAGACTCTGAGACGCAGAGACTCTGAGACGCAGAGACACTTAGACGCAGAGACTCTGAGACGCAGAGAGACTGAGACGCAGAGAAACTGAGACGCAGAGACTCTGAGAAACAGAGACGCAAAGATGCAGAGACGGAGACGCAGAGACACTGAGACACAGAGACACAGAGAAGCAGAGACTCTGAGACGCAAAGACGCAGAGACACTGAGAAGCAGAGACACTGAGACGCAGAGACGCAGAGACACTGAGAAGCAGAGACACTGAGACGCAGAGACTCTGAGACGCAGAGACGCAGAGACACTGAGAAGCAGAGACACTGAGACGCAGAGACGCAGAGACACTGAGAAGCAGAGACACTGAGACGCAGAGACTCTGAGACGCAGAGACTCAGAGACGCAGAGACGCTGAGACGCAGAGACGCTGAGACGCAGAGACGCAGAGACACTGAGACGCACAGACACTGAGATGCAGAGACACTGAGATGCAGAGACACTGAGACAGAGAGACGCAAAGACACACAGACACTGAGACGCAGAGACACTGAGACGCAGAGACACTGAGACGCAGAGACTCTGAGACGCAGAGACTCTGAGACGCAGAGACGCTGAGACGCAGAGACACTGAGACGCAGAGACACTGAGACACAGAGACACAGAGGCTCTGAGACGCAGAGACACTGAGACGCAGAGACGCAGAGACACTGAGACTCAGAGACGCTGAGACGCTGAGACACAGAGACACTGAGACGCAGAGACACTGAGACACTGAGACACAGAGACACTGAGACGCAGAGACGCAGAGCCGCAGAGACACTGAGACGCGGAGACACTGAGATGCAGAGACGCAGAGACGCAGAGACACTGAGACGCAGAGACACTGAGACGCTGAGACGCAGAGACTCTGAGACACAGAGACACAAAGACGCAGAGAAACTGTGACGCAGAAACGCAGAGACGCAGAGACACTGAGACACAGAGAAACTGAGACGCAGAGACACTGAGACGCAGAGACGCAGAGACACTGAGACGCAGAGAAATTGAGACGCAGAGACACTGAGACGCAGAGACACTGAGACGCAGAGACGCTGAGACGCAAAGACGCAGAGACACTGAGACGCAGAGAAACTGAGACGCAGAGACACTGAGGCACAGAGACACAAAGATGCAGAGACAGAGACGCAGAGACGCAGAGACACTGAGACACTGAGACGCAGAGACTCTGAGACGCAGAGACTCTGACACGCAGAGACACTGAGACGCAGAGACACTGAGACACAGAGACACAGAGACTCTGAGACGCAGAGACACTGAGACACAGAGACGCAGAGACACTGAGACTCAGAGACGCTGAGACGCTGAGACACAGAGACACTGAGACGCAGAGACACTGAGACACTGAGACACAGAGACACTGAGACGCAGAGACGCAGAGCCGCAGAGACACTGAGACGCGGAGACACTGAGATGCAGAGACACAGAGACGCAGAGACACTGAGACGCAGAGACACTGAGACGCAGAGACGCAGAGACTCTGAGACACAGAGACACAAAGACGCAGAGAAACTGTGACGCAGAAACGCAGAGACACTGAGACGCAGAGACACTGAGACTCAGAGACACTGAGACGCTGAGACGCTGATACTCTGAGACGCTGAGACGCAGAGACACTGAGACGCAGAGACGCTGGGACGCAGAGACGCTGAGACTCTGAGACGCTGAGACTCTGAGATGCAGAGACGCTGAGACTCTGATATGCAGAGACTCTGAGACACTGAGAATCTGAGACTCTTAGACGCAGAGACTCTGAGACGCACAGACACTGAGATGCAGAGAAAACTGAGACGCAGAGACTCTGAGACACAGAGACGCAAATACGCGGAGACACTGAGACGCAGAGATACTGAGACGCAGAGACACTGAGATGCAGAGACAATGAGACGCAGAGACTCTGAGGCGCAGAGACGCACAGACGCAGAGACACAAAGACGCAGAGACACTGAGACGCAGAGACACTGAGACGCTGAGACGCAGAGACTCTGAGATGCAAAGACACTGAGACGCAGAGACACTGAGACGCAGAGACAATGAGACACAGAGACTCTGAGACGCAGAGACTCTGAGACGCAGAGACACTTAGACGCAGAGACTCTGAGACGCAGAGAGACTGAGACGCAGAGAAACTGAGACGCAGAGACTCTGAGAAACAGAGACGCAAAGATGCAGAGACGGAGACGCAGAGACACTGAGACACAGAGACACAGAGACACTGAGATGCAGAGACTCTGAGACGCAAAGACGCAGAGACACTGAGAAGCAGAGACACTGAGACGCAGAGACGCAGAGACACTGAGAAGCAGAGGCACTGAGACGCAGAGACGCAGAGACACTGAGAAGCAGAGACACTGAGACGCAGAGACTCTGAGACGCAGAGACTCTGAGACGCAGAGACTCAGAGACGCAGAGACGCTGAGACGCAGAGACGCTGAGACGCAGAGACGCAGAGACACTGAGACGCACAGACACTGAGATGCAGAGACACTGAGATGCAGAGACACTGAGACAGAGAGACGCAAAGACGCAGAGACACTGAGACACAGAGACACTGAGACGCAGAGACACTGAGACGCAGAGACACTGAGACGCAGAGACACTGAGACGCAGAGACTCTGAGACGCAGAGACGCTGAGACGCAGAGACACTGAGACGCAGAGACACTGAGACACAGAGACACAGAGGCTCTGAGACGCAGAGACACTGAGACGCAGAGACGCAGAGACACTGAGACTCAGAGACGCTGAGACGCTGAGACACAGAGACACTGAGACGCAGAGACACTGAGACACTGAGACACAGAGACACTGAGACGCAGAGAAATTGAGACGCAGAGACACTGAGACGCAGAGACACTGAGACGCAGAGACGCTGAGACGCAAAGACGCAGAGACACTGAGACGCAGAGAAACTGAGACGCAGAGACACTGAGGCACAGAGACACAAAGATGCAGAGACAGAGACGCAGAGACGCAGAGACACTGAGACACTGAGACGCAGAGACTCTGAGACGCAGAGACTCTGACACGCAGAGACACTGAGACGCAGAGACACTGAGACACAGAGACACAGAGACTCTGAGACGCAGAGACACTGAGACACAGAGACGCAGAGACACTGAGACTCAGAGACGCTGAGACGCTGAGACACAGAGACACTGAGACGCAGAGACACTGAGACACTGAGACACTGAGACACAGAGACACTGAGACGCAGAGACGCAGAGCCGCAGAGACACTGAGACGCGGAGACACTGAGATGCAGAGACACAGAGACGCAGAGACACTGAGACGCAGAGACACTGAGACGCAGAGACGCAGAGACTCTGAGACACAGAGACACAAAGACGCAGAGAAACTGTGACGCAGAAACGCAGAGACACTGAGACGCAGAGACACTGAGACTCAGAGACACTGAGACGCTGAGACGCTGATACTCTGAGACGCTGAGACGCAGAGACACTGAGACGCAGAGACGCTGGGACGCAGAGACGCTGAGACTCTGAGACGCTGAGACACTGAGACGCAGAGACGCTGAGACTCTGAGACGCTGAGACTCTGATATGCAGAGACTCTGAGACACTGAGAATCTGAGACTCTTAGACGCAGAGACTCTGAGACGCACAGACACTGAGATGCAGAGAAAACTGAGACGCAGAGACTCTGAGACACAGAGACGCAAATACGCGGAGACACTGAGACGCAGAGATACTGAGACGCAGAGACACTGAGATGCAGAGACACTGAGACGCAGAGACTCTGAGGCGCAGAGACGCACAGACGCAGAGACACAAAGACGCAGAGACACTGAGACGCAGAGACACTGAGACGCTGAGACGCAGAGACTCTGAGATGCAAAGACACTGAGACGCAGAGACACTGAGACGCAGAGACAATGAGACACAGAGACTCTGAGACGCAGAGACTCTGAGACGCAGAGACACTTAGACGCAGAGACTCTGAGACGCAGAGAGACTGAGACGCAGAGAAACTGAGACGCAGAGACTCTGAGAAACAGAGACGCAAAGATGCAGAGACGGAGACGCAGAGACACTGAGACACAGAGACACAGAGACACTGAGAAGCAGAGACTCTGAGACGCAAAGACGCAGAGACACTGAGAAGCAGAGACACTGAGACGCAGAGACGCAGAGACACTGAGAAGCAGAGGCACTGAGACGCAGAGACGCAGAGACACTGAGAAGCAGAGACACTGAGACGCAGAGACTCTGAGACGCAGAGACTCTGAGACGCAGAGACTCAGAGACGCAGAGACGCTGAGACGCAGAGACGCTGAGACGCAGAGACACTGAGACGCACAGACACTGAGATGCAGAGACACTGAGATGCAGAGACACTGAGACAGAGAGACGCAAAGACACACAGACACTGAGACGCAGAGACACTGAGACGCAGAGACACTGAGACGCAGAGACTCTGAGACGCAGAGACTCTGAGACGCAGAGACGCTGAGACGCAGAGACACTGAGACGCAGAGACACTGAGACACAGAGACACAGAGGCTCTGAGACGCAGAGACACTGAGACGCAGAGACGCAGAGACACTGAGACTCAGAGACGCTGAGACGCTGAGACACAGAGACACTGAGACGCAGAGACACTGAGACACTGAGACACAGAGACACTGAGACGCAGAGACGCAGAGCCGCAGAGACACTGAGACGCGGAGACACTGAGATGCAGAGACGCAGAGACGCAGAGACACTGAGACGCAGAGACACTGAGACGCTGAGACGCAGAGACTCTGAGACACAGAGACACAAAGACGCAGAGAAACTGTGACGCAGAAACGCAGAGACGCAGAGACACTGAGACACAGAGAAACTGAGACGCAGAGACACTGAGACGCAGAGACGCAGAGACACTGAGACGCAGAGAAATTGAGACGCAGAGACACTGAGACGCAGAGACACTGAGACGCAGAGACGCTGAGACGCAAAGACGCAGAGACACTGAGACGCAGAGAAACTGAGACGCAGAGACACTGAGGCACAGAGACACAAAGATGCAGAGACAGAGACGCAGAGACGCAGAGACACTGAGACACTGAGACGCAGAGACTCTGAGACGCAGAGACTCTGACACGCAGAGACACTGAGACGCAGAGACACTGAGACACAGAGACACAGAGACTCTGAGACGCAGAGACACTGAGACACAGAGACGCAGAGACACTGAGACTCAGAGACGCTGAGACGCTGAGACACAGAGACACTGAGACGCAGAGACACTGAGACACTGAGACACTGAGACACTGAGACGCAGAGACGCAGAGCCGCAGAGACACTGAGACGCGGAGACACTGAGATGCAGAGACACAGAGACGCAGAGACACTGAGACGCAGAGACACTGAGACGCAGAGACGCAGAGACTCTGAGACACAGAGACACAAAGACGCAGAGAAACTGTGACGCAGAAACGCAGAGACACTGAGACGCAGAGACACTGAGACTCAGAGACACTGAGACGCTGAGACGCTGATACTCTGAGACGCTGAGACGCAGAGACACTGAGACGCAGAGACGCTGGGACGCAGAGACGCTGAGACTCTGAGACGCTGAGACTCTGAGATGCAGAGACGCTGAGACTCTGATATGCAGAGACTCTGAGACACTGAGAATCTGAGACTCTTAGACGCAGAGACTCTGAGACGCACAGACACTGAGATGCAGAGAAAACTGAGACGCAGAGACTCTGAGACACAGAGACGCAAATACGCGGAGACACTGAGACGCAAAGATACTGAGACGCAGAGACACTGAGATGCAGAGACACTGAGACGCAGAGACTCTGAGGCGCAGAGACGCACAGACGCAGAGACACAAAGACGCAGAGACACTGAGACGCAGAGACACTGAGACGCTGAGACGCAGAGACTCTGAGATGCAAAGACACTGAGACGCAGAGACACTGAGACGCAGAGACAATGAGACACAGAGACTCTGAGACGCAGAGACTCTGAGACGCAGAGACACTTAGACGCAGAGACTCTGAGACGCAGAGAGACTGAGACGCAGAGAAACTGAGACGCAGAGACTCTGAGAAACAGAGACGCAAAGATGCAGAGACGGAGACGCAGAGACACTGAGACACAGAGACACTGAGAAGCAGAGACTCTGAGACGCAAAGACGCAGAGACACTGAGAAGCAGAGACACTGAGACGCAGAGACGCAGAGACACTGAGAAGCAGAGGCACTGAGACGCAGAGACGCAGAGACACTGAGAAGCAGAGACACTGAGACGCAGAGACTCTGAGACGCAGAGACTCTGAGACGCAGAGACTCAGAGACGCAGAGACGCTGAGACGCAGAGACGCTGAGACGCAGAGACGCAGAGACACTGAGACGCACAGACACTGAGATGCAGAGACACTGAGACAGAGAGACGCAAAGACGCAGAGACACTGAGACACAGAGACACTGAGACGCAGAGACACTGAGACGCAGAGACACTGAGACGCAGAGACACTGAGACGCAGAGACTCTGAGACGCAGAGACTCTGAGACGCAGAGACGCTGAGACGCAGAGACACTGAGACGCAGAGACACTGAGACGCAGAGACACTGAGACGCAGAGACACAGAGGGTCTGAGACGCAGAGACACTGAGACGCAGAGACGCAGAGACACTGAGACTCAGAGACGCTGAGACGCTGAGACACAGAGACACTGAGACGCAGAGACACTGAGACACAGAGACACTGAGACGCAGAGACGCAGAGCCGCAGAGACACTGAGACGCGGAGACACTGAGATGCAGAGACGCAGAGACGCAGAGACACTGAGACGCAGAGATACTGAGACGCAGAGACGCAGAGACTCTGAGACACAGAGACACAAAGACGCAGAGAAACTGTGATGCAGAAACGCAGAGACGCAGAGACACTGAGACACAGAGAAACTGAGACGCAGAGACACTGAGACGCAGAGACGCAGAGACACTGAGACGCAGAGAAACTGAGACGCAGAGACACTGAGACGCAGAGACACTGAGACGCAGAGACGCTGAGACGCAAAGACGCAGAGACACTGAGACGCAGAGAAACTGAGACGCAGAGACACTGAGGCACAGAGACACAAAGATGCAGAGACAGAGACGCAGAGACACTGAGACACTGAGACGCAGAGACTCTGAGACGCAGAGAATCTGACACGCAGAGACAGTGAGACGCAGAGACACTGAGGCACAGAGACACTGAGACGCAGAGACACTGAGACGCAGAGACACTGACACGCAGAGACACTGAGACGCAGAGACACTGAGACGCAGAGACACTGAAACGCAGAGACGCTGAGACGCAGAGACGCTGAGACGCAGAGACTCGGAGGCGCAGAGACACTGAGACTCAGAGACACTGAGACGCTGAGACTCTGAGACACAGAGACACTGAGACACTGAGACGCTGAGACTCTGAGACGCTGAGACTCTGAGACGCAGAGATGCAGAGACACTGAGACTCAGAGACACTGAGACACTGAGACGCTGAGACTCTGAGACGCAAAGACACTGAGACGCAGAGACGCAGAGAGGCAGAGACACTGAGACGCAGAGACACTGGGACACTGGGACACTGAGACGCTGAGACTCTGAGACGCTGAGACTCTGATATGCAGAGACTCTGAGACACTGAGAATCTGAGACTCTTAGACGCAGAGACTCTGACACGCACAGACACTGAGATGCAGAGAAAACTGAGACGCAGAGACACTGAGACGCAGAGATACTGAGACGCAGAGACACTGAGATGCAGAGACACTGAGGCGCAGAGACTCTGAGACGCAGAGACTCTGAGGCGCAGAGACACAAACACGCAGAGACACTGAGACGCAGAGACACTGAGACGCTGAGACGCCCAGACACTGAGACGCAGGGACACTGAGACGCAGAGACACTGAGACGCAGAGACACTGAGACACAGAGACGCAAAGACGTAGAGACACTGAGACGCAGAGACACTGAGACGCAGAGACTCTGAGCCACAGAGATGCAAAGACGCAGAGACACTGAGACGCAGAGACACTGAGACGCAGAGACACTGAGATGCAGAGACACTGAGACGCAGAGACTCTGAGGCGCAGAGACGCAGAGACGCAGAGACACTGAGACTCAGAGACAGTTAGACGCAGAGACTCTGAGGCGCAGAGACACAAAGACGCAGAGACACTGAGACGCAGAGACGCTGAGACACCCAGACAGTGAGACGCAGAGACACTGAGACGCAGAGACACTGAGACGCAGAGGCTCTGAGACGCAGAGACGCAGAGACGCAGAGACTCAGAGACAGTGAGACGCAGAGACTCTGAGACCGAGAGACACAGAGACACTGAGACGCAGAGACGCAGAGACACTGAGACGCTGAGACGCAGAGACGCAGAGACAGTGAGACGCAAAGACGCAGAGACACTGAGACACTGAGACACTGAGACGCTGAGACGCATAGACGCTGAGACGCAGAGACACTGAGACGCAGTGACTCTGAAACGCAGAGACACTGAGACGCAGAGACTCTGAAATGCAGAGACACTGAGACGCAGAGACTCTGAGACGCAGAGACACAAAGACACAAAGACGCAGAGAAACTGTGACGCAGAGACACTGAGACGCAGAGATACAGAGACACTGAGACGTAGAGACTCTGAGACGCAGAGACACAAAGACACAAAGACGCAGAGAAACTGTGACGCTGAGACTCTGAGACGCAGAGACGCAGAGACACTGAGACTCTGAGACACTGAGACGCTGAGACTCTGAGACGCAGACACACAGAGACACTGAGACTCAGAGACACTGAGACACTGAGACGCTGAGACTCTGAGACGCAGAGACGCAGAGACACTGAGACTCAGAGTCACTGAGTCACTGAGACACTGAGACGCTGAGCCTCTGAGACGCAGAGACACTGAGACTCTGAGACGCTGAGACTCTGAGACGCAGAGACGCAGAGACACTGAGACTCAGAGACACTGAGGCACTGAGACTCTGAGACGCCGACACGCAGAGACACTGAGACGCAGAGACACTGAGACGCAGAGACGCTGAGACGCAGAGTCACTGAGACGCAGAGACTCTGAGACGCTGAGACGCAGAGTCACTGAGACGCAGAGACGCAGAGACTCTGAGACGCAGAGACACTGAGACGCAGACTCTGAGACGCAGAGACTCTGAGACGCAGAGACACTGAGACGCAGAGACACTGAGACCCAGAGACTCTGAGACACAGAGACGCTGAGACGCAGAGTCACTGAGATGCAGAGACTCTGAGACGCTGAGACGCAGAGTCACTGAGACGCAGAGACGCAGAGACTCTGAGACGCAGAGACACTGAGACGCAGAGAATCTGAGACGCTGAGACGCAGAGTCACTGAGACGCAGAGACGCAGAGACTCAGAGACACTGAGACGCAGAGACTCTGAGACACAGAGATGCAGAGTCACTGAGACGCAGAGACTCTGAGACGCAGAGACACTGAGACGCAGAGACTCTGAGACGCAGAGACGCAGAGACGCAGAGACACTGAGACACTGAGACACAGAGACACTGAGACGCAGAGACACTGAGACGCAGAGACTCTGAGACACTGAGACGCAGAGACTCTGAGACCCTGAGACACTGAGACGCAGAGACTCTGAGACGCTGAGACTCTGAGACGCTGAGACGCAGAGACACTGAGACGCTGAGACTCTGAGACTCTGAGACTCTGAGACGCTGAGACTCAGAGACACTGAGACGCAGAGACTCAGAGACACTGAGACTCTGAGATTCTGAGACGCTGAGACGCAGAGACGCAGAGACACTGAGACGCTGAGACTCTGAGACTCTGAGACTCTGAGACTCAGAGACACTGAGACGCAGAGACTCAGAGACACTGAGACTCTGAGATTCTGAGACGCTGAGACGCAGAGACGCAGAGACACTGAGACGCTGAGACTCTGAGACTCTGAGACTCAGAGACACTGAGACGCAGAGACTCAGAGACACTGAGACTCTGAGACGCTGAGACGCTGAGACGCTGAGACTCTGAGACTCTGAGACTCAGAGACACTGAGACTCAGAGACACTGAGACTCAGAGACACTGAGACTCTGAGACTCTGAGACGCTGAGACTCTGAGACTCTGAGACTCAGAGACACTGAGACGCAGAGACTCAGAGACACTGAGACTCTGAGACGCTGAGACGCTGAGACGCTGAGACTCTGAGACTCAGAGACACTGAGACTCAGAGACACTGAGACGCTGAGACTCTGAGACTCTGAGACTCTGAAACGCTGAGACGCAGAGACGCAGAGACACTGAGACGCTGAGACTCTGAGACTCTGAGACTCTGAGACTCAGAGACACTGAGACGCAGAGACTCAGAGACACTGAGACTCTGAGACTCTGAGACGCAGAGACGCAGAGACACTGAGACGCTGAGACTCTGAGACTCTGAGACTCTGAGACGCTGAGACGCAGAGACGCAGAGACACTGAGACGCTGAGACTCTGAGACTCTGAGACTCTGAGACTCAGAGACACTGAGACGCAGAGACTCAGAGACACTGAGACTCTGAGACTCTGAGACGCTGAGACGCAGAGACGCAGAGACACTGAGACGCTGAGACTCTGAGACTCTGAGACTCTGAGACTCAGAGACACTGAGACGCAGAGACTCAGAGACACTGAGACTCTGAGACTCTGAGACGCAGAGACGCTGAGACGCTGAGACTCTGAGACTCTGAGACACTGAGACGCAGAGACACTGAGACGCAGAGACACTGAGACGCAGAGACTCTGAGACACTGAGACGCAGAGACTCTGAGACGCTGAGACTCTGAGACGCATAGACGCTGAGACACTGAGACTCAGAGACACTGAGACACTGAGACGCTGAGACGCAGAGACACTGAGACGCTGAGACTCTGAGACTCTGAGACTCAGAGACACTGAGACGCAGAGACTCAGAGACACTGAGACTCTGAGACTCTGAGACGCAGAGACACTGAGACTCAGAGACACTGAGACGCTGAGACTCTGAGACGCAGAGACACTGAGACGCTGAGACTCTGAGACGCTGAGACTCTGAGACGCAGAGACACTGAGACGCAGAGACACTGAGACTCAGAGACACTGAGACGCAGAGACTCAGAGACACTGAGACTCAGAGACACTGAGACGCTGAGACGCAGAGACGCTGAGACTCTGAGACGCAGAGACGCAGAGACACTGAGACTCAGAGACACTGGGACACTGAGACGCTGAGACTCTGAGACGCAGAGACGCAAATACGCAGAGACACTGAGACGCAGAGACTCTGAGACGCTGAGACGCAGAGTCACTGAGACGCAGAGACGCAGAGACTCTGAGACGCAGAGACACTGAGACGCAGAGACTCTGAGACGCTGAGACGCAGAGTCACTGAGACGCAGAGACGCAGAGACGCAGAGACTCAGAGACACTGAGACGCAGAGACTCTGAGACGCAGAGACGCAGAGTCACTGAGACGCAGAGACTCTGAGACGCAGAGACACTGAGACACTGAGACGCAGAGACACTGAGACGCAGAGACACTGAGACGCAGAGACTCTGAGACACTGTGACGCAGAGACTCTGAGACCCTGAGACACTGAGACGCAGAGACTCTGCGACGCTGAGACTCTGAGACTCTGAGACGCAGAGACACTGAGACTCAGAGACACTGAGACGCTGAGACTCTGAGACGCAGAGACACTGAGACGCTGAGACTCTGAGACGCTGAGACTCTGAGACGCAGAGACGCAGAGACACTGAGACTCAGAGACACTGAGACGCAGAGACTCAGAGACACTGAGACTCAGAGACACTGAGACGCTGAGACGCAGAGACGCTGAGACTCTGAGACGCAGAGACGCAGAGACACTGAGACTCAGAGACACTGGGACACTGAGACGCTGAGACTCTGAGACGCTGAGACTCTGAGACGCAGAGACGCTGAGATGCAGAGAAAACTGAGACGCAGAGACTCTGAGACGCAGAGACGCAGAGACACTGAGACTCAGAGACACTGAGACACTGAGACGCTGAGACGCAGACACACTGAGACGCTGAGACTCTGAGACTCAGAGACACTGAGACGCAGAGACTCAGAGACACTGAGACTCTGAGACTCTGAGACGCAGAGACACTGAGACTCAGAGACACTGAGACGCTGAGACTCAGAGACACTGAGACGCTGAGACGCAGAGACGCTGAGACTCTGAGACGCAGAGACGCAGACACACTGAGACGCTGAGACTCTGAGACTCAGAGACACTGAGACGCAGAGACTCAGAGACACTGAGACTCTGAGACTCTGAGACGCAGAGACACTGAGACTCAGAGACACTGAGACGCTGAGACTCAGAGACACTGAGACGCTGAGACGCAGAGACGCTGAGACTCTGAGACGCAGAGACAGTGAGACGCAGAGACTCTGAGACACTGAGACGCAGAGACTCTGAGACCCTGAGACACTGAGACGCAGAGACTCTGAGACGCTGAGACTCTGAGACGCATAGACGCAGAGTCACTGAGACTCAGAGACACTGAGACACTGAGACGCTGAGACTCTGCGACGCTGAGACTCTGAGACTCTGAGACGCAGAGACACTGAGACTCAGAGACACTGAGACGCTGAGACTCTGAGACGCTGAGACTCTGAGACGCTGAGACTCTGAGACGCAGAGACGCAGAGACACTGAGACTCAGAGACACTGAGACGCAGAGACTCAGAGACACTGAGACTCAGAGACGCTGAGACACTGAGACGCAGAGACGCAGAGACACTGAGACTCAGAGACACTGGGACACTGAGACGCTGAGACTCTGAGACGCTGAGACTCTGAGACGCAGAGACGCTGAGACTCTGATATGCAGAGACTCTGAGACACTGAGAATCTGAGACTCTTAGACGCACAGACACTGAGATGCAGAGAGAACTGAGACGCAGAGACTCTGAGACGCAGAGACGCAAATACGCAGAGGCTCTGAGACGCAGAGACTCTGAGACGCAGAGACTCTGAGGCGCAGAGACTCTGAGACGCTGAGACGCCCAGACACTGTGACGCAGAGACACTGAGACGCAGAGACACTGAGACGCAGAGACACTGAGACGCAGAAACGTAAACACGCAGAGACACTGAGACGCAGAGACACTGAGACGCAGAGACGCAAAGACGCAGAGACGCTGAGATGCAGTGACACTGAGACGCAGAGACACTGAGACGCAGAGACAGTGAGACGCAAAGACGCAGAGACACTGAGACGCTGAGACGCTGAGACGCATAGACGCTGAGACACAGAGACACTGAGACACAGTGATTCTGAAACGCAGAGACACTGAGACGCAGAGACTCTGAGACGCAGAGACACTGAGATGCAGACACACTGAGACGCAGAGACACTGAGACACTGACACGTAGAGTCTCTGAGATGCAGAGACACAAAGACGCAGAGAAACTGTGACGCAGAGGCACTGAGACGCAGAGATACAGAGACACTGAGACGCTGAGACTCTGAGACTCTGAGACGCAGACACACAGAGACACTGAGACTCAGAGACACTGAGATGCTGAGACTCTGAGACGCAGAGACGCAGAGACGCAGAGACACTGAGACTCAGAGACACTGAGACACTGCGGCGCTGAGACTCTGAGACGCAGAGACGCAGAGACTCAGAGACACTGAGACGCTGAGACTCTGAGAAGCAGAGACGCAGAGACACTGAGACTCAGAGACACTGAGTCACTGAGACACTGAGACGCTGAGCCTCTGAGACGCAGAGACGCAGAGACACTGAGACTCTGAGACTCTGAGACGCAGAGACGCAGAGACACTGAGACTCAGAGACACTGAGACGCTGAGACTCTGAGACGCAGAGACGCAGAGACTCAGAGACACTGAGACGCTGAGACTCTGAGACGCTGACACGCAGAGACACTGAGACGCAGAGACACTGGGACGCAGAGACACTGAGACGCAGAGACACTGAGACCCAGAGACTCTGAGACGCAGAGACGCTGAGACGCAGAGTCACTGAGACGCAGAGACTCTGAGACGCTGAGACGCAGAGTCACTGAGACGCAGAGACTCTGAGACGCTGAGACGCAGAGACTCTGAGTCGCAGAGACTCTGAGACGCAGAGACTCTGAGACGCAGAGACGCTGCGACGCAGAGACAGTGAGACGCAGAGACACTGAGACGCAGAGACTCTGAGACGCTGAGACGCAGAGTCTCTGAGACGCAGAGACGCTGAGACGCAGAGACAGTGAGACGCAGAGACACTGAGACGCAGAGACTCTGAGACGCAGAGACACTGAGACGCAGAGACTCTGAGACGCTGAGACGCAGAGTCACTTAGACGCAGCGACACTGAGACGCAGAGACTCTGAGACGCAGAGACTCTGAGACGCAGAGACACTGAGACGCAGAGACTCTGAGACGCAGAGACACTGAGACACTGAGACGCAGAGACACTGAGACGCAGAGACTCTGAGACGCAGAGACACTGAGACGCAGAGACAGTGAGACGCAGAGGCGCTGAGACGCAGAGACAGTGAGACGCAGAGACACTGAGACGCAGAGACTCTGTGACGCTGAGACGCAGAGTCACTTAGACGCAGAGACACTGAGACGCAGAGACTCTGAGACGCAGAGACTCTGAGACGCAGAGACACTGAGACGCAGAGACTCTGAGACGCAGAGACACTGAGACACTGAGACGCAGAGACACTGAGACGCAGAGACTCTGAGACGCAGAGACACTGAGACGCAGAGACTCTGAGACGCAGAGACGCAGAGAAACTGAGACTCTGAGACGCAGAGACGCAGAGAAACTGAGACGCAGAGACGCAGAGACTCTGAGACGCAGAGACACTGAGACACTGAGACGCAGAGACACTGAGACGCAGAGACACTGAGACGCAGAGACACTGAGACGCAGAGACACTGAGACGCAGAGACTCTGAGACGTAGAGACTCTGTGACGCAGAGACGCAGAGACACTGAGACTCAGAGACACTGAGACACTGAGACGCAGAGACTCAGAGACACTGAGACACTGAGACGCAGAGACTCTGAGACGCAGAGACTCTGAGACGCAGAGACACTGAGACTCTGAGACACTGAGACGCAGAGACTCTGAGACGCAGAGACGCAGAGACACTGAGACTCAGAGACACTGAGACACTGAGACGCAAAGACTCTGAGACGCAGAGACGCAGAGACACTGAGACTCAGAGACACTGAGACGCAGAGACACTGTGACTCAGAGACACTGAGACACTGAGACGCAGAGACACTGAGACGCTGAGACTCTGAGACTCTGAGACTCTGAGACTCAGAGACACTGAGACTCAGAGACACTGAGACTCTGAGACTCTGAGACGCTGAGACGCAGAGACGCAGAGACACTGAGACGCTGAGACTCTGAGACTCTGAGACTCTGAAACGCTGAGACGCAGAGACGCAGAGACACTGAGACGCTGAGACTCTGAGACTCTGAGACTCTGAGACTCAGAGACACTGAGACGCAGAGACTCAGAGACACTGAGACTCTGAGACTCTGAGACGCTGAGACGCAGAGACGCAGAGACACTGAGACGCTGAGACTCTGAGACTCTGAGACGCTGAGACGCAGAGACGCAGAGACACTGAGACGCTGAGACTCTGAGACTCTGAGACTCTGAGACTCAGAGACACTGAGACGCAGAGACTCAGAGACACTGAGACTCTGAGACTCTGAGACGCTGAGACGCAGAGACGCAGAGACACTGAGACGCTGAGACTCTGAGACTCTGAGACTCTGAGACTCAGAGACACTGAGACGCAGAGACTCAGAGACACTGAGACTCTGAGACTCTGAGACGCAGAGACGCTGAGACGCTGAGACGCTGAGACTCTGAGACACTGAGACGCAGAGACACTGAGACGCAGAGACACTGAGACGCAGAGACTCTGAGACACTGAGACGCAGAGACTCTGAGACGCTGAGACTCTGAGACGCATAGACGCAGAGTCACTGAGACTCAGAGACACTGAGACACTGAGACGCTGAGACGCAGAGACACTGAGACGCTGAGACTCTGAGACTCTGAGACTCAGAGACACTGAGACGCAGAGACTCAGAGACACTGAGACTCTGAGACTCTGAGACGCAGAGACACTGAGACTCAGAGACACTGAGACGCTGAGACTCTGAGACGCAGAGACACTGAGACGCTGAGACTCTGAGACGCTGAGACTCTGAGACGCAGAGACACTGAGACGCAGAGACACTGAGACTCAGAGACACTGAGACGCAGAGACTCAGAGACACTGAGACTCAGAGACACTGAGACGCTGAGACGCAGAGACGCTGAGACTCTGAGACGCAGAGACGCAGAGACACTGAGACTCAGAGACACTGGGACACTGAGACGCTGAGACTCTGAGACGCAGAGACGCAAATACGCAGAGACACTGAGACGCAGAGACTCTGAGACGCTGAGACGCAGAGTCACTGAGACGCAGAGACGCAGAGACTCTGAGACGCAGAGACACTGAGACGCAGAGACTCTGAGACGCTGAGACGCAGAGTCACTGAGACGCAGA
Organism: Carcharhinus amblyrhynchos; assembly: GCF_965287045.1. Lineage (NCBI taxonomy): Eukaryota > Metazoa > Chordata > Chondrichthyes > Carcharhiniformes > Carcharhinidae > Carcharhinus > Carcharhinus amblyrhynchos. The sequence goes on along the minus strand of NW_027650328.1, from coordinate 3,224 downwards.
GACGCAGAGACGCAGAGACTCAGAGACACTGAGACGCAGAGACTCTGAGACGCAGAGACGCAGAGTCACTGAGACGCAGAGACTCTGAGACGCAGAGACACTGAGACGCAGAGATTCTGAGACGCAGAGACGCAGAGACGCAGAGACACTGAGACACTGAGACGCAGAGACACTGAGACGCAGAGACACTGAGACGCAGAGACTCTGAGACACTGTGACGCAGAGACTCTGAGACCCTGAGACACTGAGACGCAGAGACTCTGCGACGCTGAGACTCTGAGACGCAGAGACACTGAGACTCAGAGACACTGAGACGCTGAGACTCTGAGACGCAGAGACACTGAGACGCTGAGACTCTGAGACGCTGAGACTCTGAGACGCAGAGACGCAGAGACACTGAGACTCAGAGACACTGAGACGCAGAGACTCAGAGACACTGAGACTCAGAGACACTGAGACGCTGAGACGCAGAGACGCTGAGACTCTGAGACGCAGAGACGCAGAGACACTGAGACTCAGAGACACTGGGACACTGAGACGCTGAGACTCTGAGACGCAGAGACGCTGAGATGCAGAGAAAACTGAGACGCAGAGACTCTGAGACGCAGAGACGCAGAGACACTGAGACTCAGAGACACTGAGACACTGAGACGCTGAGACGCAGACACACTGAGACGCTGAGACTCTGAGACTCAGAGACACTGAGACGCAGAGACTCAGAGACACTGAGACTCTGAGACGCAGAGACACTGAGACTCAGAGACACTGAGACGCTGAGACTCAGAGACACTGAGACGCTGAGACGCAGAGACGCTGAGACTCTGAGACGCAGAGACGCAGACACACTGAGACGCTGAGACTCTGAGACTCAGAGACACTGAGACGCAGAGACTCAGAGACACTGAGACTCTGAGACTCTGAGACGCAGAGACACTGAGACTCAGAGACACTGAGACGCTGACACTCAGAGACACTGAGACGCTGAGACGCAGAGACGCTGAGACTCTGAGACGCAGAGACAGTGAGACGCAGAGACTCTGAGACACTGAGACGCAGAGACTCTGAGACCCTGAGACACTGAGACGCAGAGACTCTGAGACGCTGAGACTCTGAGACGCATAGACGCAGAGTCACTGAGACTCAGAGACACTGAGACACTGAGACGCTGAGACTCTGCGACGCTGAGACTCTGAGACTCTGAGACGCAGAGACACTGAGACTCAGAGACACTGAGACGCTGAGACTCTGAGACGCTGAGACTCTGAGACGCTGAGACTCTGAGACGCAGAGACGCAGAGACACTGAGACTCAGAGACACTGAGACGCAGAGACTCAGAGACACTGAGACTCAGAGACGCTGAGACACTGAGACGCAGAGACGCAGAGACACTGAGACTCAGAGACACTGGGACACTGAGACGCTGAGACTCTGAGACGCAAAGACTCTGAGACGCAGAGACGCTGAGACTCTGATATGCAGAGACTCTGAGACACTGAGAATCTGAGACTCTTAGACGCACAGACACTGAGATGCAGAGAGAACTGAGACGCAGAGACTCTGAGACGCAGAGACGCAAATACGCAGAGGCTCTGAGACGCAGAGACTCTGAGACGCAGAGACTCTGAGGCGCAGAGACTCTGAGACGCTGAGACGCCCAGACACTGTGACGCAGAGACACTGAGACGCAGAGACACTGAGACGCAGAGACACTGAGACGCAGAAACGTAAACACGCAGAGACACTGAGACGCAGAGACACTGAGACGCAGAGACGCAAAGACGCAGAGACGCTGAGATGCAGTGACACTGAGACGCAGAGACACTGAGACGCAGAGACAGTGAGACGCAAAGACGCAGAGACACTGAGACGCTGAGACGCTGAGACGCATAGACGCTGAGACACAGAGACACTGAGACACAGTGATTCTGAAACGCAGAGACACTGAGACGCAGAGACTCTGAGACGCAGAGACACTGAGATGCAGACACACTGAGACGCAGAGACACTGAGACACTGACACGTAGAGTCTCTGAGATGCAGAGACACAAAGACGCAGAGAAACTGTGACGCAGAGGCACTGAGACGCAGAGATACAGAGACACTGAGACGCTGAGACTCTGAGACTCTGAGACGCAGACACACAGAGACACTGAGACTCAGAGACACTGAGATGCTGAGACTCTGAGACGCAGAGACGCAGAGACGCAGAGACACTGAGACTCAGAGACACTGAGACACTGCGGCGCTGAGACTCTGAGACGCAGAGACGCAGAGACTCAGAGACACTGAGACGCTGAGACTCTGAGAAGCAGAGACGCAGAGACACTGAGACTCAGAGACACTGAGTCACTGAGACACTGAGACGCTGAGCCTCTGAGACGCAGAGACGCAGAGACACTGAGACTCTGAGACTCTGAGACGCAGAGACGCAGAGACACTGAGACTCAGAGACACTGAGACACTGAGACGCTGAGACTCTGAGACGCAGAGACGCAGAGACTCAGAGACACTGAGACGCTGAGACTCTGAGACGCTGACACGCAGAGACACTGAGACGCAGAGACACTGGGACGCAGAGACACTGAGACGCAGAGACACTGAGACCCAGAGACTCTGAGACGCAGAGACGCTGAGACGCAGAGTCACTGAGACGCAGAGACTCTGAGACGCTGAGACGCAGAGTCACTGAGACGCAGAGACTCTGAGACGCTGAGACGCAGAGACTCTGAGTCGCAGAGACTCTGAGACGCAGAGACTCTGAGACGCAGAGACGCTGCGACGCAGAGACAGTGAGACGCAGAGACACTGAGACGCAGAGACTCTGAGACGCTGAGACGCAGAGTCTCTGAGACGCAGAGACGCTGAGACGCAGAGACAGTGAGACGCAGAGACACTGAGACGCAGAGACTCTGAGACGCAGAGACACTGAGACGCAGAGACTCTGAGACGCTGAGACGCAGAGTCACTTAGACGCAGCGACACTGAGACGCAGAGACTCTGAGACGCAGAGACTCTGAGACGCAGAGACACTGAGACGCAGAGACTCTGAGACGCAGAGACACTGAGACACTGAGACGCAGAGACACTGAGACGCAGAGACTCTGAGACGCAGAGACTCTGAGACACAGAGACGCAGAGACGCAGAGACACTGAGACGCAGATACACTGAGACACAGAGACACTGAGACGCAGAGACGCTGAGACGCAGAGACGTTGAGACGCA